>NC_091753.1:19923960-20178960 GCF_043380555.1 Nothobranchius furzeri | reverse complement strand
AACAATGAGCTCGGAGGGTTATGGAGTGTTCAGCTTTAAATTGCACAGATAAACATTTTAAAGAGGTAAAACTGAAGAAAACCATGACACCACACTCACAGGCTCACAGTGGCACTGAACACAATGCATGACTCCGAAGGGCTCTCCCAGATCTGGGTGCCACGTGTCCTCCAGGGAGTAAAAACGACCTCCAAATGAGCATCCTGAGCAGCAAACACAGCAGGGTCAGACAGATGTGATCAACACTTGTTAGTGTTTCCAGGCTAATAACTAAACACATTAGCTAATGTATTTAAGTATTTAAACTTGGGGATGCAGTTTTCTCACAGCAAGAAGGTTGCAGGTTTGAATCCCAGCTGTGATACTTCTTCGAGGAGTTAGCATGTTCTCCAAAGTTGGATCTGAGTCATAAATGTGATGACCTGACTCAGATGTTGTATCCAATACTTAAAAATACTCCAGACACACATCACAATGAGTAAATTCAACATCAGTCCTGTTTTACTGCTCCTTCTGTTGAATAAACAAAACTTTTTGAGGCATTTATTACAAATTTGATCAATTACGTGTTGAGACCTCAAGCACTGGCATAACTCCCTCTGACTTATTTGGTTGTTTCTATACAACAACAACAAGAAATAAGGAAGGAAAGAAAGAAAGAAAGAAAGAAAGAAAGAAAGAAAGAAAGAAAGAAAGAAAGAAAGAAAGAAAGAAAGAAAGAAAGAAAGAAAGAAAGAAAGAAAGAAAGAAAGAAAGAAAGAAAGAAAGAAAGAATCTTTTATGGAGCTCCTCTCTAAATAAAAAGCACAAGGCACTTCACCAGAACAAAAATTGAATAAAAAAAATAAAAAAGATTTTCTAAAAATTTGAAAAAAGAAATTGTGATTAAAAATTGGGGAAAGGGAAAAAGAAAATGAATACGAAAGAGGGAAATCAGTGGATCCCAGGGAGGGCAGAATAAGGAGAGGGTGGTGATGAAGGTCAGCCTGAACAGGTGAGTTTTCAGCTGATTTTTAAAGGAGACCACTGAGTCCACTGATCTCAGCTCAGGGGGAGAGAGTTCCAGAGTCTGGGGACCACAGCAGCAGATGATCTGTCACCTTTGGTCTTTAGCCTGGCGCTGCACAACCAGTAGAACAGTAGGATAAACAACTGGGTGAAGCCCAATTTATACTTCTCCATCTGCGTTGGTACGGAGACACGCCATTATGCGTCAGCGCGACGGCTCTCCGACGAACTCACAGAGGATGGCAGAGACATGCTCATTTTCTTAACTGTCCATCAAAAGTGACGGAGATCAAAAGCTTGAGATTGCTCAGAACACTGCTTCCTGTAATTTCACCAACAGCTCCACCCTTGCCCTGTCAAAAAGTAAGAAGATATTTAGCGGTGGACATGGAGCAGATTGAAGAATGCATCGTGGGAAAAGTCTAAAAAATATGCTCGTCCATTCAACCGTGACTGAAGTACAAAGATGTTTTATTATTGGACAAAAAATATGAGGTGCGTAGGTTTTGAGGTGCCAATCGTATGAAGAGGTGGGGGAGAATGAGGGACATATTAATTTGTGTTAAGTCTCTGAAATACATAAAAAAATAAAAGCGCAATAGTAAATACACTGATGTAGACCAGAAACGTGGTTAGGGTAGTGGCAGGATACCTCAGAGCAGCTCTACGCCCTCTGTTGTCCTGGTGGGGAATTGCTTTGCAACGATTTCCAGGTGATGAAGAAGTCCAAAATTAAAATGTCTCTGTCAATGAATGTGGGTCTCTACCTCGAGGAGCTGATGGAGAAGTATAAATTATGCTTAAAGCTGAGTAAAGGTCTTTGGCGTGTTTCCAGTGTAGTGTTTAGATCTGTTTTAACTAGGGATGGTACCCAATTAAAAAATAATCTAACTAATTAAAGGCTTTGTAAATATTTAAACGTGATTAATCACATTTTATTAATTCAATCCAATTTGCACCCAAATAATTTTTAATAAGAAATAATTTTAGTGGGGCACAGATGACATACCCACACTTGAGTATATTTCTGTAACTACAAGGTCTATTTGATTACTTTGGCCTCGTTATGAAGGTAACCATTGTGGGCTGTGTAATTATTGTAGGTGCTATTGATGATGTGTAAATGGACATGGAACATTGTCAATGTTGTGTACTGAACTGAACACTTGGTGGCAGCAGAGCACTGCTAACATACAAAGAGGTGTAGTGTAGAGTTCATGGGAAGTTCTGCTGAGGGTTAGCTGAATGCTGTGTGTATGCTTTTCCCTCATTCTGTAATGAAGTTCATATGGATAAGGTTACTGCCTGCCTGCTTTCTACTAGCCTGGCCAGCCATGTTAGTACTTCCTTAAAGGAAGCATTAGGTCTGGGAACTCTCCCATTCAAATAACGCCACCCTGTGAGAAGTCTAACCAAGCCAATCAGCGCTGACCATCGTAAGTCACACGCCGCAACGCTCGGTTTCTCATAAACAACGAAGACTGAAGCGGAGTTCGCTGCGTCTCTTTCCTCTGTTCTAAATGACTTGAACACGTCTTTAAAATCACAACAAGTAGAAGCGCTAAAAGCATTTATTCTAAAAAAAAAGATGTTAACGCCATTAGTAAAAAAAAGGTTGATCTTTTTTTGTCCTTTCTTGTTTTCATGAAGAGCGAGTTATTGTGATAAATTTAACTTTTGTGTTTGGAGAATGTAAATGGGTTCGTACGGTCCTGTTACCCAGGCTCTGTTGTTCTTTTAGGGGTGCAACTTGATAAAATGTATAAATTGTGATGCTAACCTATTTTGGACCCCAACTGGAGGATGCTTGGGCGCAAAAGGGTATATTTTGAATGTGCTACTTATTAGTGAATCATAGTTAACGTGTTAAATTCCCGCCCCTTTGACTGGCTGGTCCACGTGCACATTGTATGCCTCACATCATAAGGAAGCACTGAATCTAATTTTTAAGAAAAGCTAAACAGAACAAGGCTGTTGTTATTATTTTTACCCAATTATTTGAATAAAATCAAAGTCAATAATATCATTCCTGTGAAATCACCGTTATTAAACTCTTATTCCTCCAAATGAATAAAGAAATGGCAATAAACTCAAAAATAAAGAAAATCACTGCTTGTTTTGGCAGTAATCCAGTCTGTAACTGGACCCGCTGGGACTAACTGCTAATCCCTATTCCTCAGAACTAATCTATAACAGTAAAACAGTATTAAATATTCCTAATCTTTCCACAGAAATCCACCAAAAGCACTCTGAGTCAGAAGCTCAAAGAATTCCTATAAAAACTAAACTCCACCTTTTATGACTTTTATAAAGTCTTGCTTTTCACAGACCTTTCAGTATTTAAAAGCAAATAAATCTTGCAGAGTTTCTCAGCCAGGCATGTTGGAGTGGAGCGAACGTCCCTGGATGTCTGACGGGTTGTGGTGCTCAGCCGTGCATCCTGTCTGCTCCTAATGAGCCAGGAGCCGTCAGCGCAGAGAAAAGCTCTCAGAACATCTGCCAGAGATTCCCAGGGAAAGGACTTTCTGAGCAACTTAATAAGCACTTTATAGTTTATACACAAATATCAAACTAAATGAATTAGAAATATGTCCAAGTATGGAATTAAATCAGGATCAAAAAGAAGGTTACGATGCAGACTTTGTGTTTATATCCACATCAGATGAACTATCCACAGTAAAACACGACAATTACTAACGTAAAACACACAATTCACCCAGTGTTGAGGAGAAGGGGTTCTAAAAAAGCTCAGTGGCGTGCCTAAAGCTGAAAATGATTGCGTTAAAGTTGTGTTTCGCTTGAGATTTAATAAAAAAAAGACGTGAGTTGTAGCTCTGGTCCGACTGTGTGTTGATGCTCCAGCAGAGAAAACAGCACTTTGTCTTCTTATTACTATACTAGAAAAGATAATAGGGTGTTTGTCCCAGCGAGGCCCTGCAGCAGCATTACTGTGATTTCTGTTTAGGAGGAGCTCCTGTAAAACGAAGCTCAAGTGACAGTCACATATGCTTTTATTACAGAGAAAACACGTGTTAAACGGTCCGCTTGATTTTAAAGGTGCCAGAGTGTGAGCGGTTCACTCAGCCTGCCTCTTGTCCGTCTCTGCTCAAATAAATCACCTCACAGGAGTCGTGTTTGTAATGGAAAGTGGGTTGATTACAGTTTCCAACACTGACTAACCGGCTCTGAGTTTGGCATGAAGCTCTCACTGGTTTCTACTCCTAGAGAAGTTGCCTTATAAAAGCACCGCCGGCTCTGCGTGAATCAAAAGGCATTTGCTGTGGTCATGACTCAGAGCTGCTCCGCTTAAGGCAGAAAACTGGAAGCGTGAAGCTTTCAGAAGAGACATGGAGATAAAATCCTGTGTAATGGGCCTCTTGGACAAAACATTTTATATTGATTTTTGTAACTTTAATAGAGAAAAGTGGAATCTTCGCTCTGGGGTATTTTTTAGAGAATCTGCTAAACCCAACATGATTGGTTTATTCAGCGACTGGCCGATGCCCAAGGTTCCTGTTTCATGATTTCTCTTGTTTACTGCAAATCCACACTTACAACAAATCTTGCATGTGCACATTTAAAAAATATAGAATCACAATTTTCAACTTCTTTAGATTTTTTTTTTTTTTAATCGCAGATCTTTCAGAGAAATTGGAATTGACAAAAGTTGGCAGGAGGGTCAGGGGCTGCACTAGCCTGGCAAGCCAGACTAAATGAATGTATTAACTTTTTGCAAAGCAAGAATTTGGTCTAGTTCACTAGGCATCAGGCCTGAAAACCAGCGTCTGTGCATCTCTAATGTGTTTATTTATTAATGCTTGTGTGAATCTGCGGTACCAAACAACCCCTAAAGCATCACTCCAAATGTTTGGGATTCCTTGTAAATTTAAAACACGTTTGTGTGCATTGCCCAGACAAATGTAATCAAACATATCTTCTGTGTTCCCACGTGTTGCCCCTCTGAAGAGGCTCCTTTTAGCTTCATCTCAAAATAAAGTAACATTTAAGCTGGCAATATTTTAGAGTTTTAGAAGTTTACACATCCAGAATTTGCAGTACTTTCACTGAGTTTTAAACTCAGAATGCAAGATTGTTTCTCGTGTTAACAGTAGCTGATCCTGGCAGGATGATGACCCTAGAACACACCTCCAGCTCAGTCTCTGGAGAAGATCCAGGAACCTTGAGGTGAAATCGAATCAGAGAAAAACTAATAGAAAGATTGTTCAGTGTCTGCCAGGCTGATTTGCTGTATAGTGATGAAAGTGAGAAACATAAAACATTCCTCATTTGCATAAAAACCTTGTTTTATTTCTATGTCTGCATGTGCTGCCCATTTTCACACGTATTTCATGTATGGAAAAACAAGATATGAACCCTAAAAATATGGCCCCCATTCAAACCCTTCTGGATGCGCCCCTGCATGAGCCCCCCCCCCCCCCCCCCCCCCCCCCCCCCCCAAGTACAGTAACAAAACACAAAAAAATTGGTCATTTTGGTTTAAATTCCAGTTCTCCAGGCGGTGATGATAACACGGTTGTAGAATAATATGAGCTGAACCAAACAGACGAGCATCAAAAGCAACTAAAAGCTTTTGTGCATAAAGTGAGATCGAGTTGGTTTAGTCAAAAAAAAACTGACCGGTCATGGTTATAGTCCCTACCTGATGAGCCTTTGGACGGAAGCGGGTCTCTCTCGGACTGGATAGGCAGAGCTGGAGATTTGAGGCGCGAGGCGGCTCCGGAGCGAAGCCAGCACGCGCAGCTCAGTGCGCACAGCAAGGAGCGTAGCGCGCTGGGAGCCAGCATCCCAAAGCTCTGGAGAAGTACACTCCTCACGATTCCTGTTGCTCTTAAGTGAACTCTTGCGTCAAAACTGGTAGTAAAATTTGCAGAAATCCAGGTGATGTCCTGCTGGCTGGTGACACTGGGACTGAACTGGTTAGAAACCACCGGGTCTCAGCCAGGCTGAGGTTCTGTGAGACCAGCTGTACGGTGTGTCTCTCCCCCAAAATGAGCAGCCTCTCCAGTGCCGCCCCTCTCTGTTTTATAGCCTGCTCCTGACAGCTTGAAGCAGCCACCGGTCGGGAGGAGGGTGACGGGGGTGGGGGGTGCGAGGGGAGGTAAATGGAAACGAGGTTTCTCACATCTGCCTGGGTGCAGTTTTCAGGAAAAGAGAAAACTCTATATCATCTTTCATAATGAAAACCTGGAACGTGGAGAAAAGATTAGTTTTGTTTCTGACTTTTTGAAACCATTCAGCACCAAATGCTCCATCATCAGACCAATGGTTCATTTGGGTTTCACACCCTGCAGCAGTAAAAGCTGCAGACCCCAGCACCGCGTGCGCTCCAGTGGAGAGCAGAGTGAATCTCCAGATCACAATGAATGTGAGGCTGTAGCTGCAAACTATTTTTTCAAGTGTTGCTCAGAAGGCCTAAGTGACTTAACAGAAACAAATGAAAATAACTGAAATACCTCACATCATCCCGCTCCCCCTGGTCCTCCGTCCTCTTTGTTCCTGCTAGATGAAGTCAGGCCCTGTCCTTCATTTTCCGGGACTCTGGTGCCCATGCAGGTGCCACGAGCTGTTATTTAACTTTAACTTATCGTTCCCATGAAGCCAATTTAATTCCACAAAGATTAAAAAGCATATCATTTGTTTTTGAAGAGCAAAGCTGAGTAGTTGTACAATGCACACTGAACAAAAGTTCTGAAGTTTATTGTCTAATTTCACAACATCAACAACACAAGAGATGGATTTGGATCTGTTTAGATTTGGGAATGTTCCCATCAAACAAAGCTGAGGGGTTGAGTAACAGTTCAGGTCCCGGCTCTGTGTGTGTGTGTGTGGGGGGGGGGGGGGGGGGGGGGGATTCAGTGGTCTGATTGGGAAAGTCGTGATTTATACTGATCATGTTTCCCAAACGTCCTAATTTGGTTCAGTCTGATTCAAAGAACAGATCCTTTCTGCTGGAAGGGTGTCGCTTTCAGCATGTTTTATCTGCCCCTTGTGTGTGTGTGTGTGTGTGTGTGTGTGTGTGTGTGTGTGTGTGTGTGTGTGTGTGTGTGTGTGTGTGTGTGTGTGTGTGTGTGTGTGTGTGTGTGTGTGTTGGGGGGGGGGTACTTCCACCCGGGTGTGAGGATTCACGCAGCCCACCACCAACATCTCAGCCTCTGAATAGGAGTCGATGATGGGCTGTTTGTTCTCCATCACAGGGTGATCAGCACTGCGGTGATTCATTACGCAGAGTGGATGGTTAATGGTCTCCAGCCCGGTCCACTTAGAGCCCCGCTGGGACGCTGACGGGGACAGCTCGGTGTGTATTAGAGCGGATTTTATTACAAGAGTTATTCAAAAGACGAACCTGATACAAAAAAAAAAACCGTCGTGCGTCTCAGACTGTCACAACCATTTCAAGTGCTTTTAATGCAGCAATAGGAAGAGTTAGATGTGTTATTGTTTTTATGTTTTATTGTCTTGTTCTTTTATTATTCTTCTAAAATGTGAAACCAGTCATAATCTGAAAACATTAACTTAGTTTGACTGCTTTTCAATTATTTTTAAAATCTTGTTTTCTGGCCTCGGAACCTGCACTTTTGAAGACAACATCTGATTTAAAACACACTGTAACACACTGCAGAGACGTGAGGATGAAGTCGATGAGAGGATGTGCGTGTTCGCAGCTTTATGAGTCTATTTTGATTCTGATTAGAGTTTAATTAGAAGCAGATGGAGTCGTTTTTATTATTTTAATCCCATTTTCCTCTCCGGGGACCTCTCTGTGAGCAGATAACCTGATCTGAATTCATGGCTGATGTGGAAGAAACGGCGCGCAGAGCGGATTTGAACAGATGTGACACCAGAAGTGTAGCGCGTGCGTGCGCCTGTAGTTGCAAACCGCCGTATATCAGTCCCCATGAGATGACGTGTGTGTGTGTGTGTGTGTGTGTGTGTGTGTGTGTGTGTGTGTGTGTGTGTGTGTGTGTGTGTGTGTGTGTGTGTGTGTGTGTGTGTGTCGTGCATGGAAGAGGTGGAAGAGGTCATTCTGTCCTGGTGGTCGGACTCGGGAGTCTGACAGATGTTTTACACACACACACACACGCACGCACGCACACACACACACATACACACACACCTGCTCCAGCACATGCCCACCTCGTTTTCACACTGAGATCAAAATCACCATCTTCTTTTCCTCCCTCGGGAAAAGAACAACACGCTGCCATAAACACACATCGCGTGTTAAAATGTGTTTTTATATCACAACTGTCTGGAACGTGAAGGCAACTTTCTAAAAAGGCGCACTTCCTGTTGGATCGGTGCGCTCTGGAGGTTTGAACTTCCAAAAAGACTCATTTCTTTTGTTCCTCCTCCACAGGAGCTGCAATCCTCGTCATTCACTGCTTAATTGCAGATCAGGATGTAACTCAGAATGAGTTGTAAAAATGAGAAAAGAGACGAAAATAAAAAATATCTCTTGATTTGACCTTAGAAGGCAAAGGGCGCAACAAAACCAGGAGCGCACGGCGCTGCTCCCTCTGTTATGCAGATGTTGGAAACAGTGGCGATAAGAGCTCAGTTGTGAGGCTAATTGCTGCTGCTGCTGTCCTGGAAACGGGAGGGGGTTCGTCCCTCCCACTGTATGCAAAAGGGAAGGTCTCGTTGAATCGATGTTTATTCATCCAAACAGGATCACCTCGTTTTTTCTCACGTCGGAACAGAGAGCGCTGATGGAGCTGCGTTAGGAGCAAACTGAGAGCAATTAGAGAGGAAGAGCTACCAGCAAACATAGGGGTGGGGTTGGTGGTGGTGGAGATGTTTATTCTGACACCGAGAAGACATGGGTGTTTGCAGGGACATGTCCCGCATTAGCATCTTCATTTCCTCGCTGATCGACCCGTCCTTTCACTTTTAGTGCTGGCTGTCATCAGTGTTAATTACAGAATACTGTATACCTGCTTTAAAATGTAGTTAGCAACGTATTCCGTTACTTTGCTTAATACTCCCTTTTAAATACTTGGAATACTTCCCCTTAAGAACAGCAAGTCTATTAAATGTCACAATGTGAAGCTACTCCAGCAGGAAAACAGAAGGCATATTAATGCTTACCTTTAAGTACTGACTGGGAAAAATATAGCCATAGTGAACTAGACCAAATTCTTGCTTTGCAGAGTTTGGTTTAGGCATGCTCCATTGGAACCTCCAGCTCCTACCAGGACTCTGGCTAGCCAATCACAGAGGGGTTTCAAACACATAAAGAGCTGTGATTGGTCCATAATGGGGGGCCAAGACTAAATAATACATTTATTTAGTCTGGCTTGCCAGGCTAGGAAAAATAAGTGAAACAATTTACTTGTATTATTTTATGATGTAGTTTTTTCACAATGCGATGGCGGACTGCTTCATTGACTGACATCCACCCATTCTCTTCTGCTTATCCGGAGTCAGGTCGCGGGGGCAGCAGCCTAGAGGCCCAGACTTCCCTCTCCCCAGCCACTTGGGTCAGTTTCTCTGGGGGAATCGGTGTTCCCTGGCCAAGCAAGAGACAGTCCCTCCAGCGTGTGGGTCTCCCTTTAGGCCTCCTCCCGGTCGGACATGCCCAGAAAACCTCACCAGGGAGGCGTCCAGGAGGCATCCTAATCAGATGCCCAAGCCACCTCAACTAGCTCTTCTCGATGTGGAGGAGCAGCGGATCTACTCCAAGCCCCCCCTGGATGACCGAGCTTCTCACCCTATCTCTGGGAGAGCGCAGCCACTCTTCGAAAAAAAAAACCTCATTTTGGCTGCTTGTTTCCGTGATCTTGATCTTTTGGTCACTCCCCAAAGCTCGTGACTATAGGTGAGGGTAGGAACATAGGTTGACCGATAAATTGACTGACATCCGTAACGGTCTAATAACAGTGCACTATAGATCCCTTATTTATAGACCCCTCTATAGTGCACATCGCATAGACAGAAAGAGACGCCGGCCCTTTAAGCCTACTGGTTGTGCAGCACCAGGCTAAAGACCAAAGGTGACAGATCATTTGCTGCTGTGGCCCCCAGACTCTGGAACTCTCTCCCCCTGAGACTGAGATCAGTGGACTCAGTGGTCTCCTTTAAAAAAAACAGCTGAAGATCACCTGTTCAAGCTGGCTTTTGTATGACCTTCTTCACCACTCTCTCTTTATTCTGCTCCCCCCACCTATTCCACCTTCCTCAGGATCCACTGATTTCCCTCTTTCCTATTCACTCTCTCTCTCTTTCTTTACATTTTTTAACCACAATTGTCAATTTTTTGCTCATTTTAAATATATCTTTAACCATTTTCTAATTTTTTTTTAAATATTTTGACATTTTTTGTTTTTGTGAAGCGCCTCGTGATTTTTATCTGAAAGGCGCTATAGAAATGATACTTTCTTCTTCTTCTTCTTCTGTGTAGTTTTCAGCGGTCATTGTGTTCGAGTTGCCGTATGTTGTTCGCTAGCGGCATTTTCAGCGTTCTACAGCAGTTTGTCACCAAGCGACCAGAAGGATTATGCAGCAAAGTTAACTTAGTGAATGGGAAACAACTTAAAGACCCCTACGCATTACATGCAGGTTTGTGGATAAACAACAAAATTCAAATTAGTTAATTAGAGATTAGTTAATATTTTTAGGTAAAGTTGCTGACACTCGTTGAAGTTATAACTAGCCTTTTGAGGATCCAGAGCCACAGTTCAGAGACCTCTCCGTTGTTTGCTCTTCCACTCATACGACGCGGAGTCATGCTGCTTGTTCAATAACAACAACAACACATTCAGAAGCAATTAAACGTGAGTTACTGCTCCACTTTTCCTTTGCTGCCATTGTTGGACTGGGTAGTTTAGGGGAAGATAGACGGGACAAAGTCAGGGCTGTCTCGCAGCGTTTATGGTTCATGCGGCTCGTCTCTGCGGTGAGCCAATATTCTCCCAAACTGTAGGGGGCAGCATGGAGCTCTACGGCATGCATCCAACACTACACCACAGTAGAAGTAAAAGTTACTATTGTTTACAACATGGCATTCCAGCATTTTTAACAGCGTCCTCGTCTTTTCCGACAGTGCGAGCTATTTCTCTCCAAGAATTATTAACAACACGTTGATCACGGTGACCTCTGAGAGCTGAATCATACAAATGTCTGTATTTACAAACCTCTGCCATACTAGTTCTTGCCGGTCCGCCATGTTTTTCCGCGTCCAACCATCCGCGTGGTTAGAAAATTTCCTAGGTGCGCGGTGCGGAAAGTTTGGGCCGTGCGGAGACGCGGTGGAGGGGCGTGGTTGTTAAAATGACGCAATTTTGCCGCGCTGAGCCGTGCGGACCTCGCGGACGCGTCAAGCATAAACCAACCTTTAGCAGCAACTAGCAGTGACTAGCATGGCTGAGTTTCTACCATGGCTTTAATGCTAACACCATCGGTTGCAACCAAACCCCTATCCTACCTTTGTTAACTGTATCCAAACTCTTTTAACTGTTTCCTAACCGTCTTAACCCAACACCTTCTCACACCCGAAGCGGCTAAAACTGACAAAGGGTGACCGAGCGTTTGTTTCCAACGGCTCATGCAGACCAACTCCAGATACAGGCACACAAGAAGAATCCTTCCTGGCATAAAAACATGCCAGGAACACATCAAGCATTCATGTTCCCTGCCAACACACACTTGAAACTGCAGCGCTCTGGTCTCGTTTTTGTTTACAAGAGTCAAACTGCTTCAACACACTTTATTTGTGAAAACTGATAAATCTTCTGAGTTAGCGAGAGAGCCAAGCGGTTGCGTTTTTATTCTGTTCTCTCTTGGTAAATACCTCTGCCGTAAACATCAACACACAGTCATCCTGATGAGTGGCCTGAGTGGCGACAGACTAACAAGCTTTTCTTTGACTCAGCACTTATTTACTGAGTCTGACCTGCTGCTTCACTGATTTCATGCATCCACAAAATGAGCATTACTCAGTGGAAAATTGACCCAAATGCCACTTATGCTCTCCTAGAAGAGTTCCCCCTGACCGACTCCTGCTTTGGTTGCAATTGTTATTCTTATTCCCAACAACCAAATTAAGTTTGGATGGTCTGACTAAACACTCAGACGTCCAAAAGAGGCACACACTGTCACCAGGGAACAGAGACAAAGAGTGCAAGGCCTCCGGCAAATGTTGATTTAGCTTTTATCATAATTCAAGTGGTCTCATGTGGAACAAGTGATAGCATCGGCCATGCCAAGCATTAATGTTCATCAGCATGACTTTGGGCTTGGAGCCCTGGAGATTGGTAAGAAAACGAAGCGAGTTTATCCTCTTGGCACTCCTCAGGAAATCAGGCCAGAGAATCTGGACCCAAATCAGGAGGGGGGGGGGGGGGGGGGTCTATCTGACTACGACCAACGTAGCGTGTCATGGACCTGCAGAGCCATTCCTTTTACCTGACACAGTCCACAACTCACTGTACCGTTAACCCTTTGGTTATTACCAAACCACGGGCAGAGATGGTGATGGAGCAGAGAGGAGCAGGAGCAGCCCGTGTGTGTAGATCATAGTCATTCTGTTCCCTGACAAGAAAGGCAGAGTAGGCTGCAGGTATTCAACACCTCCAGAATCAGCACATGGAGAATGAAACTTAATATTTAAGAAAGAAAAAACAAATAAAGACAGCCAAATGAACAGAGTAAGAACACTTGACAAAAGATAGACATTTTCATTCATTCTTTAATTTTTAATTACTGTGTTGCTACGTATTTTTCAATGATCTTTTAATGAGTGCATCACATCCTTTTAGCCAAACATCACATCTTAATGATAGAGCTTATGATTAAAAAGCAAAGAGAACAGTGTGTCTCGGTCTGAGCGAGGACTCGGCTCCACATCAGCTACACAGATACAGTAAATCAGGTGGTCTCCCACGCTGGCCTGTTCACCCTCATCATCATGTTAGGCAAATGGTGTCATAACAGAAGCTTCAATCACATTTTCTCTTAATTGTGTTGTCTCAGACTTCCTGACTTACAGAAGCTAATCTCAGCATTCATGAGTTCCAGAAGGTGAAAGACTGAATAAATCCTTTTTGATCGTGTTTTAAGTTGCAGCAACGTGACAGTGAGGTGCTTTATAGCATTACATTTTAAATAATTACCAACAGCTTTTTGACCTCAGTTCAAATGTATTAGCTTTGGGTGTGTATGAGGCTAAGGGATGAATTCAGATCCCACGGCTCGAGCCGGGTTATCCATTATGTTATGTTGACATGAAAGCTGATGAGAATCCCTCCCTCGGCTTGTTCTTTTGTACCGATTTATCAGCTGCTGTCATGCATGCTGTTTCTCTTTCTCCCTCTGTTCTGCTGCTTTCTCCTGTTCCTTTCTGATGGATTTAGGAATCCTGTGGCTTTCAAAGGGTCAGAAAGGGCAGCCCCTCTGGGCCCTGAAGACAGACTGTGGGATAAATGTGTGTTACCACCTGTCCTTGAAGCTGTGTCAACACTGCTGGTGTCACTGTACTCGCACCTCATCACCCGCTCCCCGCTGGTGGCACATTGTTTCCTCCAGCGCACGCACGCACGCACGCACGCACGCACGCACTCACGCACGCACACACACACACACACACACACACACACACACACACACACACACACACAGCATGGGACACCTACTGTCCAACAAATATCACACAGAATCAAGCCGAGGTCTCCTGCTGGCCCACCCTTTCCTTATACTTCACAAGGCCAGGGACTCTTACTGGTCCCAGCACAAACCAGTGGGGCTGTTTAAATGTGAGGAGGAGCCGCAAACAGAGTCAAACGCAAGTCTGGGTTCAAGCAGAGAGAGCAAACCCCTTCAAGATGAAAAATTAGCCTTTCAAATGACAGTGAAGGTTTAGATCTTCACGTTCATTCTTTACTTGCTCAGATGGCTGCCAGGATTTCCTTCAATGGTCTAAATTGCAATTTGAGTCTTGTGATGCCATCTTCTCAAACTTTTGGATGGCCCCTCTGACCAGCTGGAAGGGAACTTCTCTGCAACACCGGCCTCCACTGGGCTCACAACGCCCTCGGTAGGTGGAGTCCTTACCCAGAAACACAAAGGAAGGTGGGGGGGGAGGCCGCAGCGCCGCCTCAGTTGGCCCTGGCCGAGGCCTAGAGCTGGGACCACTCCTGCAGGACTAAACCTGGTGGGCAGCGTGACAAGATGCTGCTGAGTCAGAGGGTTGTAAATGCTCAGAGCGCCCCCGCCAACGTTGAGGAAAATCCCGATGGTTTTGATCTTTGGTGGGATAGTGTAAACTGGCTCACAGCTCTCGTCATATGCTGCGGGAGAATGTTGAGCCATTTGTCTCCAACCACCAACTGCTGCAGCCATCTGAGGACATCACACCTGAGGAGATGGAAAAGCAACAGCTGCTGATTGGGCTGAAACATTTGTTGAACAACAGATTTTCATCTCTTTAATGGGATGCTGCTAAAACAGAGTGATGGATTTCCATGGAGGTGCTAATGAACTGTTATACAGTTAGAGAGATGGGACATTTGTGTCTGCTTGATCTTGCTTTCTCTTTAAAGTCCTAAAACCTGATTAGTCACTTTTGCACAGAAACACTTGTACAGATTGTGTATCTGTGGCATGATCGACACAGCAAAACCCCTCCAAGAATCCCCAACTACAAGTTGTGTTCTGATGAAGAGATAGTTGCCAAATGCAGAGGATTATTATTTTTGTGAAGTTAGTGTGTTACACCACCATCTGATCCGAGTGTTATTAAGATCAGGTGATCTTATCTTAGGCATGAGAAACGGTGGCACAGCATTGTTGCAGGGGTGAGTGATGAGTGAGCGGTGGAGGAATATGTGGTCTTTTCAATGATGCCATCCAAAACGACTGCGTTGTGTTGCTCAGGGACCAGTGAGGTTTTCCACATTTAACTCGTTCACTGCCATTGACGACTAAAGTCGTCATTTGCATTTTTTACTGTGTGGGCATCGGAATGAGCCACCGCATGTGAGAACAAACATCCCAGCTCTGAAGCCGATCTTCATCCGCGTACGCCACACGTCATGTGATCAGGAAGCAGAAAATCCATGTGTTAGGAGATCGTTTTGGGCCGCTGCTGCTGCAAAAAAAAGTGAGGCGCGAATCGGAAAAGCTTCTGTCGATCACAGTTCAACAACGGATTATGAAAGAACGGATAACGCTCGAAATGCGCGGATTCTTCCTGATGTAAGAGGTGAGTCTCCGCTTTGTTTTGGTAGTTTTGGCGTTGACATCATCCTAGCGCGCAATGTTCTGTGACTCTTAAAATAACTGTAAAATCTCTGAAAAACGCTGGCAGCGAATGAGTTAAGGGTAAATTTTCATGAAAATATTTAATTTAACCCAAAAGGGCTTTAGGCAGGAAATGTCTGTCAGACAAATATCAGACACCTGTTGGCTTACTCCGGCTGGAATGAGCTGGTTGAGCTCAGTCCGGCACACATACATAATAAGACTGCTCTGGAATCTAAATCTGCTGAGTCATCATCTGAGTCATCATCATGGGCCAGGAACTCTCTATGTGGTCTCTAAACTCTCCTCATCTGGGGCGATGGTTGCACAGGAGTTAAGTGCTCGCCCCGTAATCGGAAGGTTGCAGGTTCGAGTACCACTCAGTCTGTCGCTGTCGTTGTGTCCTTGGGCAAGACACTTAACCCACATTGCCTGCTGGTGGTGGTCGGAGGGACCGGTGGCGCCTGTGCTCGGCAGCCTCGCCTCTGTCAGTGCGCCCCAGGGCAGCTGTGACTACATTGTAGCTCATCCCCACCAGTGTGTGAATGTGTGTGTGAATGGGTGAATGACTGATTGTGTTGTGAAGCGCCTTGAGGGGTTCCAGGACTCTAGAAGGCGCTTTATCAAATACAGGCCATTTACCATTTGCCATCCTGCCATTGGTGTGATCTTCAAGGTGTGCCAGAGCAGCTATTGCAAAGTACAAGTGCCACTGCAGCACTCGTGTTTGCTCAGCTGACACACTAATTAATGCATACTTTTTCACAACTAACTCATTCACTGCCATTGACGACTAAAGTCGTCATTTGCATTTTTTTTTTATTGTGTGGGCGTCGGAACGAGCCCCCGCACCGTGAGAACAAACATCCCAGCTCTAAAGCCGATCTTCATCCGCATACGTCACACATCACGTGATCAGGAAGCAGAACATCCACGTGTTAGGAGATTGTTTTGTGCCGCTGCTGTACAAAAAGTGAGGCGCAAACTGGAAAAGCTTCTGCCGATCACAGTTCAACAACGGATTATGAAAGGACGGATAAAGCTCGAAACGTGCGGATTCTTCCTGATGTAAGAGGTGGGCCTCCTCTTTGTTTTGGTTGTTTTGACCTCGACATCATCCCAGCGTGCAACTTTCTGTGACTCTTAAAATAATAGTGAAAAAGCTGAAAAAAGCTGGCAGCAAAGGGCTTTACCCATCAGGAAATGGCTGGCAGTGAATGAGTTAATGCACCAATAATTGCAATTGCTATTTAATTTGGACACGTGTATGAACATGGGATTTATTAAATGCTACATATTTTTATTCAGGTTCTTAATTTGATTCTCAGTTCAGAGATGTGTGTGTGTGTGTGTGTGTGTGTGTGTGTGTGTGTGTGTGTGTGTGTGTGTGTGTGTGTGTGTGTGTGTGTGTGTGTGTGTGCGTGTGTGTGCGTGCGTGTGTGTGTGTGTGTGTGTGTGTGTGTGTGTGTGTGTGTGTGTGTGTGTGTGTGTGTGAGGGTCTACAAGTCTGAAACCGTCTACAGGTGGCTCAGAACGCCTGTGCTCGGCTTCTGACCAAGTCCTCCAAACACACCCACATCACCCCGCTTCTCCTCCAGCTTCACTGGCTGCCAGTCAACTTCAGGGTTCATTTCAAGATCCTGGTTCTGGTCTATAGGGCCTTACATGGACAAGCACCATCTTACATTGGTGATCTTCTTAGTCCCTACACCCCCAGCAGGTCCCTGAGGTCCAGTGACTAAAGCCTACTGGTTGTGCAGCACATTGCTAAAGGTCAAAGGTGACAGATCATTTGCTGTTGTGGCCCCCAGACTCTGGAACTCTGAGCCTGAGACCAGTGGACTCAGTGGTCTCCTTTAAAAAGCAGCTGAAAACTCACCTGTTCAGGCTGCCTTTTGTGTGACCTTCATCACCCTCTCCTTATTCTGCTCTTCCTACCAATTCCGCCTTTAACAGGATCTACTGAATACCTCTTTCTTATTCATTTTCTCTTTCCTGATCCTCACATTTGATGATTACAATTTTATGATATTTTAAAATAATTTGTTATCTTTTTTTTTTGTTTTATTTATGGATTTATTTTGTTCTCGTGGAGCACCTCGTAATTGTTTTCTTGAGAAGCATTATATAAAATATCGTTTCTTCTTCTTTGCTTTAAATAAACCATTTTACACTCTCACAGCCAGTTTCCCCACTTCTAAAATATGCTCATGCCAGGCTCAGAATTTGCTTAAAGTTGAACTCCGCCCTGCTGCTGCACGGCGGTAAAGCCAAACATACAAGGGCATCAAAAACAACAAATACAGCTGGACTCAGGCTGGGAACTCATGCCTGCCTGTAGGACTTTGTAATGATAGTAATTTACATTTAATTAAGGACAGTGAGACGTTAAGATTTCATATCGAATATGAAATCCATCTTACGGACCACTGGGTTATTTAATCAGAAGACTGGAATTTTCTAATGCAGGGATTAGATAACACTTTGTATTAACTGAGAGACAAGAGAAGAGAGAGAGTCCTTCAAACGTTTAAGATGATTTATTACTAAATAATTTTAAACAATTTAAACAACACTAACTCTCTAATGATGGATGGTGTGTGTGAATGAGTGTTATTCAGAACTCTCGTATCCGGAGAAGCAAGTCTGAGTGGGATGATGTTTTGCTTCTAACTGATCAGAGTTTGAACGGAGTAGCCATAAACACATGAGACGCCATTTTGTCGCATCCACACATACCCTCAGTGAGACCTCTGTCACGGATCCAGAATTTCAGGTCCACGGACCCTCCTCTCGGTACTGGAGCCAGTAGTACAGCAACACTAGCCTAGTGAACTAGACCAAATTCTTGCTTTGCAAAGTTTGGTCTAGGCATGCTCCATTGGAACCTCCACAGCTCCTACCAGGACTCTGGCTAGCCAATCACAGCTCTCTAGAGGGGTTTCAAACACACAAAGAGCTGTGATTGGTCCATAATGGTGGGCCAATCATAGTGCTCTATCTGCTTAGTGAACAAATCACAGAGCTTTATCCGCTTTGTGGGCCAATCAGGGCACTCTATATGCCTGGTGGGTGGGATGATGCAACAGAGTGAAACAAGAGTATGTCACATTCATTGTCCAGTGGAATACGGAGATCATTTGAAAGACAACGGTAGAACCCGCCCCACAACCGAGAGCCATCAATGGAGCGTGGCCAGACTAAATAATACATTTATTTATTATTTAGTCTGGCTTGCCAGGCTACAGCGTCACAGCACGACAAACTAGTCCTTGGACTGTCTCCAGGTAAAAAGCGACAGGTGTTTCACGTCGTCAAAAGGGGACCCTCCTTGGGTCAGCGAGTTCAGCTTTTATTCTGAAAGGAACCATTGCTTGGTTGGTAAAAACAACAGATTTTTCCAGCTTGGTGGTTCTCAGATCTCTTGGTGCCCTCAGGAGTCATGTGAAATACTCATGAAGACGTGACCAATAACACCTGCCCAGAGGTCTGTACATGAACCACCACTTGGTTGTCCTATGTTGGGGTTACAGTTGTGTTGTGAGCTGGGAGGTGAGCACTCTCCACACACCATGACATCACCTGTTTGTTGAACTTCTCTGATTTCAGGAGAGAGAGCAGCAGCTGTAATCCATCAGCTGATCAGCGGGCTGCATTGTTAAGTAGGACGGAGGACACTGCTAGCTGCCGGATGATTACGCCTTACTGGTAGAGTCCCAGCCACAGTGATTCTTAGACTTAGAAACCTTGACTTTGAAATCGTGTTTTTGCAACGACCTTTTTGCTCTGACTTTATTCCTGTTTGTCTCATGCCTGAAAGTCCTCCTACCAAGCGCATCCTCTACCATATTGCGTTATCAAGGACTCACATCTGCTCCTCTCCCCTCAGACGCTGCTCCCGTTTTACTCATTCGCTGGATTTCCAGTTGCATCTTTTGTTCTCGTTACCTAATAAATATTATTTTTACATCCTGCTTCCGTGTATTGATTCTGCATGTCCTGGGTTAAACTTTTACCACAGAACATGACAAGTTGTGTTAATGTTTGGCCACCTGTTCACAATCCCATTTTAAGAAAATACAAAGTGTGTCTTTAACAGTTATTATGCATGTGGGCTTCAAACAAGCTCCATCTTGTCAAATAAGGATGAAGGCTTCTGGAAGGAATGAGCAGACTGGCACAGACCCAGTCAAACCAGGAGAGTCCTTACCAACCCAGTAGACTGAGCTGTTACGCACACCCACCTCCCAGTAGTACTGTCCCCGAGCTATGACAACATCTGCACACACGTGAGGGAGGGATGCTGAGTCGGCGCTCCCTGCAGGTCTTCCGGATTTGTTTTCAGGACATGAGGAAGGAGGGCTCCTCCCAGAGTAGGTGAGTGTGAGGCAGGAGTTGGAAAGATGAAGGGATGAAGGAACGGATGAAGGGTTCAGTGTAACAAACAGTCCTGAATAATCAAAATGAGGACAGAACAAGTGTTATACCTGTAGATATCTTTATATTAGATAAATAATCTGTTTGGATGCCTGACCGTGGACCGACTGCTTCATGCCCTTCTCCAGCAGGTCCACAGCACCATCCACTGGCAAGACAGAAGTACTGAGTCTGAGTCCAGCAGGACAAAAGGTCAAATTTCTCAGTGGAACACAAATGCAAGAGGAGCATCTGATCAGATATCAAATTACACACAATCCTGCAACGCCTATAGATTTAGATTATTCCTTCAACGTGACAAACAGTACTTACAGATGAAGCATGTGTGCGCTGGTGTGTCACCAGTGTCGTCCCAGTAACCAGTGGAGAAAGCTTTACAGCATTTACAAATCTTAGGAGGAGTAAAATTAAATAAATGCTGACACAGTGAAGTGAGAGTTCCAAAAGCTTTCACAAGAACAACAGATTTCAGAGAAACACCACACAAGGCAACACTTTCTCCACAACGGTAAGTGTTGTAAGAAGGAACAACATCAAACTGTTTAAATGTTTCAGACATGCTGTAATGTAATGAAGACCGTGCTACTTTATTAACAAAGGACAATAAGTTAGTTAAGGTCTGATATAAAATCAAAGTAGATCCATCTTATTTGGTTTAGAGTTGATTTAAAACTATTTTTGCTGATAAACTATATAAATGAGTGTCTTACTGAGCTGTAGACACGTGTAGTCAATGATGTGGCACTTTAGTGCATCTTAGTTAATATTTAAATATTTTGTCTAAAATTGCAGTGTTGCGCCCTCTTTGGGTAAAAACTCTGCACTGCATTTGAATTTAAATCTGCCATCTCTATTGGCTAAGAGGTACACTGTGACGTAAGCTGGTGCATTATGATGCCACAATGTTGTTGTGAAACTGTGTGTGTGTGTGTGTGTGTGTGTGTGTGTGTGTGTGTGTGTGTGTGTGTGTGTGTGTGTGTGTGTGTGTGTGTGTGTGTGTGTGTGTGTGTGTATTTGTTAGTGGCTCCGCCCTCTCGGTCTTCCAGGTAACAGCATTTGTTGCATTTTTCAAACATGAAGTGGGAGTGGAGTAAGACTCTGGTAGGGGGTGACTCGGGCCATTTCTCAATACTCAATGACACCAGTAAGTTCTTGAGTACTAGACAAGTCTTGGCAAGGACTCCAGAAAGTCTGTTCGACCGAGTACAGGAGGACGAGGATGGCACTTGGAACAGAACTGCACTGCTTCTTGCTACAGTTAAATAAAGACCTACATAAAAATCTAAGTCTAGTTTGTTCCTTAAATAACAAAATAACAAAAACGTATTATTTGTATCATATTTGTCCCTCAGTTGATGAAAACTTTTAAAATACTAGTATTTCCCGTTCTTTAATGAATAAAAAGAGTTCACTTTTCATCAGAACAGACCAATTATGCTCTTATTTTGATAGTGGGTTAGCTAATTAGCATTTTGAAGCTTGTGAAAACCTTTATTCTCCACTACGGAGTAGGGCATCAGATCAAGACAAATGATTTCTCCCACTGTGTTTGTTATTCGCTTTGCAATGCGGTGGTTGGGTGGATAAGCCTGTGTGTGTGTGTATGTGTGTGTGTGGGGGGGGGATGGGGGGGGGCAACAATACCAGGAAATGATGTTTTAAGTTCATATGATTATGCATAACAGATGTTGACAGATGTTTGATATATCTGCCTCTGCTGATTTGACTTTTGGACCGATACATGCCACGTTGGTTTTATCTGCGGCACTGACTGTAAAGTAGCCTAGTGAACTAGACCAAATTCTTGCTTTGCAAAGTCTGTTCTAGGAACGCTCCACTGGAACCTCTGCAGCCCCAACAGCATTCTGGCTGGCCAATCACAGCTCTTTAGAGGGGTTTCAAACACATAAAGAGCTGTGATTGGTCCATAATGGTGGGGCAATCATAGTGCTCTATCTGCTTAGTGAGCAAATCACAGAGCTTTATCCGCTTTGTGGGCCAATCAGGGCACTCTATATGCCTGGTGGGTGGGATGATGCAACAGAGTGAAACAAGATGGTGACAGCTCGTTTGAAACGGCTTTCACATCAATTTCCGACTATTAGAACTTGGGCTTCATTAGAATCAGGAGCAGATAGATGTATTTAAGTGCTTTTTTTAAGAAAAAAAGGATGTGTTTACTCCTTCTTCAACTGCGGACCGCCTCATTTACCGATAGCTGTTGGGGTGAGTATGTCACATTCATTGTCCAGTGGAATGCGGAGATCATTTGAAAGACAACGGTAGAACCCTCCCCACAACCGAGAGCCATCAATGGAGCATTGCCAGGCTGAATAATACATTTATTTGGTCTGGCTTGCCAGGCTAACTGTAACGTGCTTCCACACAGAACTTGAGCATGATTTTTTGCTGGTGGAGGACCAAGAGATGGCTCAGCAGCAGCCACACTTGTTTCTATTTGGTTGCCAAAATCCAGTTTAGCCAGTTTTAGCTAAGTTAATGAGTGACGGGAAGCTATGCTAAGGCTAACTAGCGTACAATGTACATTTTGCTGTCTGCAAGACAGAGTATCTTAAATATATAAAATAACTCCCACATGTCCAGTCAATTTGACACAACTACAATCCTTTTTTTATTTTTAAGTGAAGAAATGCAGCTTTTTGATAAAACACTTGTCTTGCTCCCGACTACGAATATTTTTTCAAATATTTGTTCAAAATAAGTATTTGTAAAAACAGGTTATTTGTGTCTTTCCGAATACCGTATTCGGGTTCGGCTCCACCCCTAATTGCAACAGTCCTTGGGCCATCGTTGAGGATGTGAGTACACAAGTACGTACAGGTATGCGGCCTTGCTCTTTACAAACATCCAGCTTGTTCTCATTATCACATTTTTACTATTCTCTTGTGGCAAACATTAATAATATTTCGCATCATGATGTTTGACCTTTTCATTGGGCCGATCCACAGATGATCCGGTACTTGTCTGGCTGCTGTTATGTTTTGATCTCAGTGTGGGATGCTGAGGGAGACAGGAAGTGGCAGAAGACCAGGACCAGCACGGCAGCTCTACCGCATGTCGGCAGCAGGTACACAACACAGTGCAGTCAGGCCGCCATGGGCCACCACCCGGTTCCTTCTTCAGCTGCCACACAGCGACCGCACATGGTGTGAGAACATGGCAACATCGGGGCAACATGTGTTCGCTGTTACAGCCTGGACACTGGGACAAACGTTGCAAGCAGTCCACGGCTTCAGTAACCTTCATCTAGCAATGTTCCAGATCTCTGTGTAGGCTTCATCCATTCTAGTCCAGAAGATTCTTCATTTTTACCAAAAATCAAGTCCAGTAACAAAGGCCTCAGCCTCAGTTCAAGAGCAATCATCATCTTATTTTAAAGACGCTTTCTTCCTAAAAAGCCACGCAGGATGGTCAAGGATGGAGCAGAAGCTGAAGCTCTTTGTCTAAAAACGGATGCAGCTGAGCTGATTGTTGTGGGGAAGGACCTGTTGGACAGATAAGAGAGGGAACAGAAGGCTGGGCTTTTGAAAGTACTCATCTCCTGGCATCGTCATGGTTACAGCGCTACTTGAACAGATGCACAATAGCAAGATAATGTGCTGCAAAGCACCCTTGTGCACACATCAGCTTGCTAACCGAGGGCCCAGGGAATCATGAGGATGGGCGGAGCCAATCAGGTACGTTTTACTCCCAATCTAATGGATCGTCTGGGCTTCATTAGAGTTTATCAACACCTCTACTCGTTCATGAGCAGTGGGATTATTACAGTTATCCAATGGTATTTGGCAGCCACCGATTGTGTAAATCGGTCCACTCAAAGATGAGAGAGGTCTGTAATTGTAAATGTAACAGGTTGCCTCCACTTTAACTGAGAAAGACTGAATGTAAAAAAAAAAATAGAACAGGAAATCACATTGTATAATTTTAAAGATTTTATTTATTCCTGTAGGTCCTCGCCAGGTCTACACACACCGTCTGGCCACATGGCATTCCCTCAATCCTCCTCTGGATCATCCAGATGGTCTCTGGCACACTTTAGATGGGCCTGGACATGTGCTGGTGTAAACGGGGAACTTTCGATTGCTGCAGGATTTTACAGTTTTTCTCAATTGTTTACACACATTTCCTGAAAGCATGCCTCATATTCTCAGAACTCTACACACAAATCCAAAAATACACACACAATGGGCAAAACCCCTCACTTAACCTGTAAAATTAAACTTCACATTCAAAACAATGTACTTTCTCCTCAAAATGTGATTTTGTTGTCAAATGACACACACAAACCATCATATGAATAGACATTTATAAGAACCAGCAGAACACTCATGTGCTCAATGTTAAACACTATGATGAATGGAAAACACGTCTTCTCCATTCATCATAATGACTAAAGCCTTTCTGGTTCAGTGTTACACCTGCTACAGACAGTATATACATCCGTGTTGTTATTTCAGACTATTGTTTTTACACTCTGAACACACAAATACATGGTAGAAATTATTTTATTTTTCCCACAAAATGTTGTACACAATGTTTATCCCATTCCCAACCAACACAAAGTTGCACACATAAACTACATCCAACAGAAATGTACTGTATACAGTTACAGTAAAAAAGAAAACTATGCTGCATCCTCTCTTCTGTTGCAGTCTGGCCACAGCGCCTCATCCACATCACAAGCAATGTTGTCCCTGGCCAAGCAGCGGGGGAAATATCTCCTAGCATGGCGATTCCAGCCATGAAAAGAAGCAACTGTTATATCTCCACATGCGTCCTCCATAGCTTGGAGAAGAGGTATACGGGTTTGTGGCTGTCGGTCATACACCTTCCATCTCCATGCAGAAAACAACTCCTCAATGGGATTGAGGAATGGAGAATATGGAGGGAGATAAACAACTAAAAAGCGTGGGTGGCCAGTGAACCAGTTATGAACCACAGCAGCCCTGTGGAAACTTACGTTGTCCCGAATGACAACGTACCTGGGCTGTTCTGGACCATCTACCTGATCTGGTGGAATGAGTGTGTTATGTCGGGTGTCCAGGAATGTGATCAGATGGGCGGAGTTGTAGGAGCCAAGGGTAGCATGGTGATGGATGATGTCATGGTAGCCAAGCGCTGCACACATTGTGATGTTCCCTCCACGCTGGCCAGGGACTTCAACAATGACACGCTGGCCAATGATATTCCTTCCCCTCTTTCGTCTTTTTGTGAGGTTGAACCCAACCTCATCAATGAAGATGAACTGGTGCTCCACTGCAGCTGTCTCTAGCTCAAGGACTCTCTGAAACACACATGACAATATCAGAAATAAACGTGGAGTGGTCACTAGTGTGAAGCACAGTCATTATGATTACAATATTGAAATATGTATAATTTACTGTACACAGTGTTGAGTGTATGCATCAATTGCGGGACTCACTTGCACATAGTTATATCGCAATTCTTTGACTCTTGTTGCAGGGCAATCAGCGTTCAAACAGTCTTATAGGGTTTTAAACAGAACACGTGGGTTTCTAGAGTTTTAGTAAATGATAAAACTCTAAAGGTAAAAGGTAACTGTGTTTTGCCGCTGTTCTTTTAAAGCCTCTTTGGACACCTGCGACCTGTCCCTCAGTTTGCATTCTGTTGCTTTTCACTCACGCCTAATTGCCACAATGTTTGCAATCATCCATGGTTCAGACTTGAGGCTTGAATTCTTGATACCATCTGGGGCCACAAGATCCAAAGTAGCTGTGCATAGCGAAATAAATTTGTAAAAAGATCCTCAGTGTACTCATGGTACGCTAGTACCATGGCTGGTTCCGATTATTCTCCTCCTCCTGCTGAACTCAACTGTCCACTCCTCAGAAATCAAACTGCTCATCTCTGCCCGTGCACCTCCTGCCTGCCCTCCAACTCCATTGACTATCCATAAGCAATATTCTCCTTCCTCATATCATTGTATTATCCTGGAAAAGAAATGTATCTCCAAGTCATCACAGTGTCTGCACAGTTCTCCACCACCAAGCCACGCCCCCCGGTGCTTGTCACCTCTCCCATCCGAAGCACTTACCTGAGACGATAAAACAAGGCCATCATATGTGCTTACCTCTCAACTGCCTTTCAGCTTCCTGAAGTCCCTGTTCCTGCTCCTGCTTCAGATCCACATATTCCTAAAACTGTTTAAACTGCTCCCGTCTTCTGAGAGCTTTGTTGCATGTGGGTCAGATGTATTCTTTTTAAGTTTGTTTGCTGGATGGCACTTTTAAGTAGGGGGGAAAGCCAGTGAGTGGAGTATAGCAGGATGTATTTGTAAATAAAATGCCCCAAAATCTTTTATTTATTTATTTATTTATTTATCTATTTATTTAATTATTTATTTATGTGTTTAATTATTTTTATTTATTTCTTTATTTGTTTATTTTTATGTGACTCTAATTGACTCTAAGTCTGTCTTTTCTTGGAGGTCCTGTTCTGGCACTCTTAAAACAAAAATGTAATATTAAACAATATTTAAAGCATGAAGTTTGACACAGCCTCTTTCTCAGACTGAATCAAAACCCCCAAAGAGTTTGCATGTGAGGACATCGTCTCTAGAACTGTTAACGGTTGGAATGTTTGTTTATTTTTACAAGCCTTTTCTCCCCACTAGCAGGTTCATGGACCACCGTTTGACTTGGGTAAATGGCCTGTATTTGATATAGCGCCTTCTAGAGTCCTGGAACCCCCCAAGGCGCTTTACAACACAATCAGTCATTCACCCATTCACACACACATTCACACACTGGTGGGGATGAGCTACAATGTAGCCACAGCTGCCCTGGGGCGCACTGACAGAGGCGAGGCTGCCGAGCACTGGCGCCACCAGTCCCTCCGACCACCACCAGCAGGCAACGTGGGTTAAGTGTCTTGCCCAAGGACACAACGACAGCGACAGACTGAGCGGGACTCGAACCTGCAACCTTCCGATTACGGGGCGAGCACTTAACTCCTGTGCCACCGTCGCCCGTCGGGTGATGAATAACAAACAGTTACACATTTTAACAGTTTTAAAAACAATAGGATTAGAGTTCAGGAAATTCAGGAGGACTTGATTACTTGCAGATGAGTCACTCTGTTACTATCTTTAGGTTTTAATTGGTGTTTTGTTACTAAGATGTTTTTAAAGAAAAAGGTTGAGGTGGGATGAAGAAAAAAATCTCCAATGATCATCTTCAGATGTTCCACCAGATTTCTTTACGTTTTACTTTTTGTTTTGTTTTTCTAAATGTAGAATTGATTTGGCATGACCTTTTTATTTTGTTCTTGTAAAAAACAAGAACTGGGAGTTCATTAACAAGTAATAGAAGGTTACGGTGTAGAACCCTCGTCTTACTCCCCTCACTGCCCTCAGGGTAGACTGCATAGACTGGATTGTCACCTACTTGCCCTTTAACTACATAAATGGTTTTCTCCCGGAAAGATCGAAGCTTTCCTGGTCCCCCTCGTTCACCACAGTTTCTAACTAGGACCCTGTCTCCAGGCTGTAAAACTACCCCCTTCAGCTTTTTGTCATAGTGTCCCGATTAATCATGCGCCCTGGCTACTTGGCCAAGGGGATGTCCCTTTGGCTGACTGGTTAGAGCGTATGACTCTCACCCGGCAGTCTGGGGATCAAATCCCGCCCGGGCCCTCGTTTCTCCACCTTGCCACAATAGTAAGACTTGTTTTTCAAACTAGACAACCTACTTTTCTCGCTTGCTATTCTGTACACTTCTGTCATCCTTTTCGCCCACTTTTCTGTATAACTTTTGTGTGATATTATCTGTTTCTCCCCAACTAGACCAAATAGGATGTCTACAGGAAGACGTAGGTGATGTCCAAATAATAGAAAATGCGGGGAAAAGCCTGTGGATTCGTGACACGTACAGTTGTAAGCGTGAACTACGCGTGGTAAATGTTCTTTCCAATTTCCCTTTTCTCTCTCACCTAATGTTCTAAGCATCTGTAAAAGAGTCCTTTTAAACCTCTCGGCAGAATTGCCTTGAGGATGATATGGGGACGTTCTTGAGTGTCCAGTACCTGATTTCTCCCTCAGTGTCTTGAAAAGTTCATTTTCAAACTCACGCCCTTGGTCGTGATGGAGTCATGCAGGGTATCCAAAGCGTGGGATGAACTCTCCAAAGATCCGCTCAGCCGCCGTTTTCCCAGATTTGTTTTTGGTTGGGTATGCCTGGGCAAACCTAGTAAAGTGGTCCAGGACGACCAGGATGTATTCGTATCCCCCTCGACTTGGTTCCAGGTGGAGGTAGTTGATGCAGACCAGGTCCAAAGGCGAGCTGGATGTGATGGTGCCCATAGGAGCGCGTACTTGGGTTGTTGGTTTTTTGCTGATTATACATGCACACTTCCTGGTAACATAGTTTTCTATGTCGTTCTTCATGTGCGGCCAGTGGAACCTCTCCCTCGCCAGCGCCAGGACTCTCTCTTTGCCGACATGTCCCATATCGTCGTGTAAGTGCTTTAACACAGTTTCTTTGTACTTAGCAGGGAGGATTAGTTGTCGTCTCTCACCTGTCTGCCTGTACATTAGTCCATTTTCAAAATGTAATTTGTTCCATTCCTTCAACCACTTTCTTGTTGTTCTGCTCACGATGTTTCTAACATCATTAGTTAAAACTGCCATTTTCTCCTTAAGTCTGATTACTTCCCCAACAGTTTTGTCCTCTCTTTGTGCTTGAGCGAGTTCTTCTTGGTTGATTGTAGGAATAACAATTGGTGGCTCCCGGGCTTTATTCTCGGCAAGGGCTAGGGCAGCAACCCATGGCACATCACTTTCTTGAGCCACTCTAGCTCCGCCCCAGGCTGTTTGAATCACCTCAGGTGATAACTCCTCAGTACACTCACTAACATACGTGTCCATATTAAGGGGGAGACGGGATAGGGTGTCAGCATCAACATTGACCCTGCCAGTTCTGTACTTGATCTCAAATTTAAAGTCTGACAGTTCCCCAACCCAGCGATGTCCCACAGCATTAAGCTTGGCAGTACTCATTATGTACGTTAATGGATTGTTATCAGTATAGACAGTAAAGTGTGGGGCGTAGTACAGGTAGTCTCTAAAACGTTCGCATACTGCCCATTTAAGTGCTAGAAATTCTAGCTTACCGCTATGGAGGCGATGGTTCTTTTCTGCTGCTGACAACGTCCGGGACCCATAGCCTATCATCCGTAGCTTTCCATCCTGGCGCTGGTAGAGAACAGCACCAAGGCCCTGTTCCGAGGCATCTGTGTGAAGGCAGAAAGGTGAGTTAAAGTCTGGGTAGGCAAGGACTGGAGGGCTGGTGAGCATGTTAATTAAGTGTTCAAGCACTTGCTGATGTTCACTGGTCCACTCAACAGGGGTCCTAGATGACGACTGGGGACCTCTAGTCTTTGGTTGATGTGATAGATGGGTTGGCCTGTCCATTTTGGCCTTTAACAGTTCATAGATAGGCTTTGCAATCCTCGAAAAGTCTTTGATGTAGCTCCTATAGTAGCTGAGGAAGGCGAGTAGGCGCCTTACATTACCAACTGTCGGATGTGTCTTTGTCTTTAGAGATTGTACTGCGTCGAAGTCCTTCGGATCAATTTGCACCCCCTCGGCAGACACAAGGTGACCCACATACCTTACTTCTTTGCAAAATAGTTCACATTTTTCAGGTCTTAGCTTTACACCATGTCTCTGGAGCGCTTTTAATACCTGTTTCACACCCTCAACATGCTGTTCAAATGTTGGTGCGTAGCACAAGATGTCGTCCAAGTATGGGATACATCTCCTCCATGCTCCTTTGAGAAGCTGCCGGTGCGTTGGAGAGGCCAAAATGTATCCATACCCATTCATAAAGCCCCCAGGGAGTGACGAAGGCTGTAAGGTGACGTGAACCTTCTGCCATGAAGCCCTGGTGGTACGCCTTTCCCTGATCAAGAATACTGAACCAAGAATGCCCCCCAAGGGTGTCGGTTAGGTCTTGAATCCTAGGGAGGGGGTGTTTATCAGGGATGGTCTTCTGGTTCAGTAGGCGGTAGTCTATACAAAGGTGTAATGAACCGTCTTTTTTCCAGACACAGACAACGGGAGCTGCATACGGTGACCTGGATTTAACAATCCACCCTTTGGCAAGGAGGTCCTGAATGTACTCATTTACTTCAGAAAACAAAGGCTTTGGGACAGAGGAGTAGGCTTTTTGCACCGGGAGGTCATCTTTGAGGTTGAGTGACATTTGTAAACTGGGAATACAACCGATGTCATGTACATCTTTGGCGAAAGCTCCTGACTCCTCATACAACATCTTTTCCACTGTGTCTTGCTGATGTTTCTCAAGGTGGCTTAAATCTACTGGTGGCTGCCACAAGGTTCTTGGGAGGTTTGCTTCAGTCTGGGAAACAGTAGTAGCCTCCACTTTAGTTTCATTATTAATGGGTGTATCTGTCTCTACCACCTTCTTAATCGGCTGGACACAACCAATAGCAGTCCTTCTTGTTAAAACAATGTCATGCCTAGTGTGATTTTCAACAGGCACAACTACGTAAGGTAGTTTACTGGGCTGAATCTCTAGGAGTCCCTTTCCTAGTCCCAACTGTTGCAGGTGGGCCGAACTCTCTTTGGGTTCAAACAACACTAAACGCTCACTTGGGTCAAGTTGTGGTGGGACTGTACACTTAACCCAGGTTGTGCTGCCTGCTGGGATAACTGTATCTCTGTAACCCACCCTTAGGCGCCCATGAGTTGTGTTCTCCTGATTTGTCTGGATGAAGTGTACTATTCCCTGTGCTTCATCTACTGGGATAGACAATGCACCCCCAAGTAGCTTAGCTAAGGTAGAAGCAGCCTGCTCTGGACTCCCTTGGATTAACACTTCCACCACATTGAACCCTATGAGTGGTGTGTCACTGAGCTGATTAGAAATGGCACATTCATGGAAAGCTCTGGGTCTTCGTTACCTGGAAGGTTTACAGTTAATATTACCCACCCATCAAACGGGAGAGATTCCCCATTAACTACATAAATCTTCGGCACCTTCCCATAGTCAGTTAACTCTATAAGCTCTGCTATCGGCCGAACATCAACATCTGGAATGTATTTGTTTTTCCAACTTCTGTTAACTAACCTGAGCCCCAGTATCTACAAGAGCAGTCACAGTTACGTCATTAAGGAGGCATTTTGTTGTTGCTTTCTTTCCTAGTAGTCTAACTATTGGCTCTCTGTTGCTTACTGTGGCTTTGGGTGGCTCATCTTTGCCCTTCTTTAGTTTCAGTGTCCTGACCTTGGCTTGGTGCACTTTTGTGTTGTCACATGATGCAGGCTCTGTGTTGGAGTGGGATTCAGATGTTATCCCGGTTACAGCTGGTCCCTCCACGGCAACGGGACCTCGTTTCCCTGCTGCTTTGGACGTTTCAGGCAGCCAATTGCTCTGTGGCCTTCTTCGCCGCACGAGAAGCAGTGGTTGCAGTTTTTAGAGCCCACCTCTACACATGTAGGGCATGCGTAAGATCTCTCTGCTGTTGTTACAGGTTGTCTGACGGCACTGCTAGAGTACTGAGTTTTCATTTTTTCCGCTAGTGCATCCACTACTCTAGTGAGGGTGTCGATCTTCTCTTCCAGTTGTTTTACGGTCATTTTTTGACTTTTGCTCTGTAATTTCTTTTTTTTTTGTTTGTTTGTTTAGCTTTCCCATCATCTACATTGGCGACATGGGCACTGACCTGTTTTGCTCAGTGTGTGGAGCCTAATCTACGCTGACGCTCAGATTCTTCACTGGTCACTTTCATTACCTGTTTCAGAATCATCTTATCTGTAACTGACTGGTCTGCCAACAAGGGCTTCAGCTCTCTTCTTGTCTTTGTGCCCTATTCCCTGATAAACTGTGTGCAGGAAGACACCTTGAACTGTTTCTGTTGTGTATTTAATCTCAGAGTCAGCCCTTCTAGACTCAAAGAGAACCTTTTGTTTTAGGCCAATCACAAGGTAAAGGAACTGCTGGGTGGTTTCATTTTCTCTCTGTTTTGTACAAATCAGCTCCGGAAACAGCTCTGTACTGCTCCTTTCTCCAAGGTGTGACTGCAGGAATCCTTTCAACTCAATAACTGTCATGTCATCTTTATTAACCAACATGTCCTTGAAACTGCCTGGTTTCACGATTCTTAACGCCCCTCTAACAATCTCAGCCTCTGTAAAGTTGTCTTTAAAACCCTCCTCTATGTGCCTACACACACTGTTGTAGCTGATGTCTGACATGTGGTCTCCTACCTGCCCTCCCTGAATCTTAAACTCGCGTCTCGGAAGATAGGGTAGGTCTTTGAGGGAAACCACGGGGCTTGGTGGCGGTGTGACATTTCTTTGCAAAGCGAGTTGTCCTTGGGCTTTTTGTAGTGCAGGAGTTTTTACTAAATCTTGCAGAGTCCTACCAACCTTCTCGTAGTCTGAAATCATTTTAAGGACTTCTTCTTGTGGGATGTTATGGCTAGAGTTGCACTGGACCATGTTTATTTGAGCTGCATTAAACTGGCTGGACTCTGGGGAAGTGTGGGATGCATGGTCAGGCATTGATGTTTTGTCTCCAGGGCACTGGTGTGGATGTCTGTCGGATGCAGGAGCTCATCTACTATGTCCTTTAGTGCTAACAATTCCCTCATCCCACTGTCCTCAGCTTCTAACATTACCTCGCTGTACATGAAGGAGTTGATGTACTTGAAGCTTCCTTTTGCATCCTCACTCGACAGCTTTGAGGGATCCTTGTCTGGTACTGAACCCACCTTGGAAGCAATTTCTAACAATTGACTCGGCGTGAGTGCGAAGAGGCCCTTCCTGATGTCCCAAACCAGGCTCTTCCTTTCGCTGTCCGCCATGATGAGCTCCTTGTTGTCCTGTGATGGGTCGTTCAAAGCTGGATCGTCCCTCTGTAGTGGACAGCAGCTTTTCCACGTTACATCAGCTCTTCTTGGACCGTCAGCTCCGCAGCAGGTCTCATTGATGTGTGAGGATCAGCTCCATCTGAGATGTGGAACCAATCCCCGTACGGGCCACCCAGGATCTGTAACAAGCCCCAGGAGTTGGGCCTGTTGGCAAGATTAAATGCTCCTGTAAAACAGGAAAAAGATGAGACAGAGACGACAGGTGCTGTTAATCTTTGCCTCGCTCTTGCCGAATTGGAGAAGGGGACCTCTAACCCTGCTACTCTGCCTCACTATTCAAGGCGCCACCCTGTGGCCTGGTGTTGTAATTGCAACCAAAAGAAAGACAGCAGTGTCACTTTTCCTCATTTCAACCATTACAGTTTCTAATGGGACTACACATTAGTGTGTCACAGGTATGTGCAACACTCTGTATGAATCATTAGGTCCCTGGCATCACGGTTGGGTAGTACATATTAGGCTTTGTTTGCACTGAGGAGCCAGGGTCAAACATTAACTCTGGGCTAAAACAAACACAGCGCCTACACTCCCCTCACCCAGGGAACACCAGCCTGCTAAAGAGTTATGGTAGACAGCTGAGAGACTGACAGAGAGAAAACAGACTCTTGAGGAATACAGAACAAAATCTGTGATTATAGATCATTTGTCTGAAATGTGATGGAAGAGCGATGTGGAAGGGAAGACCACCACTGGGAGACACCATGCGTCTAGGACCGGGTTATGGCTGACTGCAGTAAGTTAACTAGTTCAGTTCATGACCTGGGATCATTCCTGGTTACCTCGATGTGAAATCATGATGAAAATTGTGTCACTTTTACCTTTTAATCAGCAAATACAGCTTTATTTCAAAGAGGAGATATATTAAATTTGGCTTTAAACGAGACACACGTAAGGGAAAAAAGAGAAAAGAGAAACATTAATCGGCATTTCAAATACCAAACTTGTCACAGAGTTTTCCTTCAAGCCGATAGTTGATAGGAGCATAACTTGTCACGGCATGACGAGTGGGTGGAAATTCGGGAAGTAGAAAAGATGATATCTAACACTGCTCTGCCTGTAGACTTCAAAGAACAAGGATTAGACCCTCAACAATAAAAGGGAAAGCAGACAGGTTCAATTCTGACTGCTGCGAAAGCTGGATGGCAGCTAATCCGTCGCCTATACCTCGCGCTTCCATAGGATTCCTGCTGCTGCTGATAGGAGTGATCATCACCCACCTGCCGGAAGTCAACACAAGACCTACTGACTTTTGGTGCAACAATAACGCCAGCAAAACCATAATGAAGAAGGCAGAGCCTTTGGTGAGGAAATGTAGTCTACAAAATGCTGATGTTAGATGTGGATATTTATAGGAGGCTAAACGATGCTAGTTCAGTCTTTTTCTATAAATCACTTTTCAGCCATGGCATCATTTAGTTTTTCTGATTATTGTTTGTGGATTGATTTGTTTGGGTGGGTCCACACCAGTAATAAACTTTATTTTGATGTATTCAGGGTAACTGCTCGTGCATCCTGCCCTCTGCTGTACCTGTACCATGTGTGGGGTTCAACAAGCTTCAATGGGCAAATAAAACTGTGAGTACCATCTGATGTTCGCACATCTAACTGATCACACTATACATTTAATAATCAGAGATCTCAAAACCAAAAGTAAAAACTACTAACAAATGAGTCTTTTGGTTATTTTCATCACTGGTGGAAAGGAAAGTCTACTAAAACATATTTTAAGTGTATACATCCTTTCATTTGTTCATGTTCGTCTGCTTATCCGGGGTTGGGTTGCGGGGGCAACAGCCTAAGCAGAGAGGCCCAGGCTTAGAGACTTAGAGAGACAAAGTCCCTTCAGCGCATCCATCCTGGGTCTTCCTTTGGGTCTCCTCCCAGTTGGACGTGCCCGAAAAACCTCAGAAGGGAGGGATTCAGGAGGCATCCTGACCAGATGCCCGAGCCACCTCAAATGGCTCCTCTCGACGTGGAGGAGCAGCGGATCTACTCTGAGCCCCTCCCGGATGGCTGAGCTTCTCACTCTATCTCTAAGGGAGAGCCCAGACACCCTGGGTAGAAAAGTCATTTCAGCCGCTTGTATCCGCGATCTCGTTCTTTCAGTCTCTACCCACAGCTCGTGACCATAGGTGAGGGTAGGAGCGTAGATTGACCGGTGAATCGAGAGCTTTGCTTTCCAGCTGAGCTCTCTCTTCACCACGACAGACCGGTACAACGCCCCCATCACTGCAGATGCAGCACCAATCTGCCTGTCGATCTCACGCTCCATCTTTCCCTCACTCGTAAACAAGACCCGGAGATACCTAAACTCCTCCACCTGAGGCAGGACCTCATCCCTGACCTGGAGAAGGCATTCTACCCTTTTCCGACTCAAAACGACGGTTTCAGATTAAGAGTAACTGATTCTCATCCCAGCTGCTTTACACTCTAAGTGTATACAGTTTTACAAAAATCAGTATACAACAGTTTGCATTTTGGATTAGGGGGAACACTTTGGATGAGGGTGCTTAGTTTCAACGTAGCAGAGGGGACAATGCGTAAAATGTTATTTTGTTAATTAAGACCAAAATCCAAATTTGATTTAAATAAATGGACGATTGTACTTATCAGCAAAAGCAGATGGCATCAAATGTTTTCACGGTTTAAAGAACCAAGACTTCCAGGGAACTTCTTCAAAATCCGTCTTGCAACAGAAATGATTTTATCTGCTCTGATTAGAAAATGCAACTGAATAAAATAATAATCAGAAAGTTTACCTTAGAGACATACTCAGACTAAACTACTTTTCTACATTTCGCTGTGGAATTTGACACTTTTAATGGATGATATAGGTCACAATCCATCCAATCATTTCTACCTGCTTTTCCGAGGCTGGGCTGTGGGGTTAACGGCTCCAGCAGAGCGGTACAAACCTCCCCTTCCACAGGATGCCTAGGCATTTCCTCGCCATTTTGAAGATACTCCAACGTGTCCTGGTTTGACCTGAGGGCCTCCTGCTGGCCGAACATGCCTGAAACACCTCCCCTGGGAGGTGTAAACAAGACATTATGACCAAATGCACAAATCACCTCAGCTGGCTCTTTTTGACCTGGAAGAGCAGTGGTTCTATTCCGATTTCCCTCCCAAATGTCCAAGCTCTTCACCCTAATTCTAGGCTGAGCCCAGCCACCCGACAGAGCACAAACACATGTGGACTGGTTGGGCTAAGTAATCATACCCCCTCCAGCATGCTTGGTAAAAAACAAATCCAAGATTCAACTATTTACTGAACTCCCTTCTGTAGTACCTTAAAGTAGACCTTTCCAGTAAGGCAGAGGAAGGCAGAGAACACTCTGGTCCTGCTTTTTGAAAATGGTAACCACCTCTCCAGGCTCCCACTCCACAGGCACCACCCTTGTTGTCTGCACACTGTTGCAGAGCCATACCAACCAAGACAGCTCTACAGCATCCATAGTATTGCAGTACCCAGGACCTCGTCAGCCCCTGGAGATCTGCCACTGCATAGATGTTGGACTACCGCATCACTTTCTGCTCCAGAGATTGCTCGCTCCACCCCTAAGTCCCGTGGTTTCTCAGTTGGAATACGTCAGTGGGATTGAGGAGCTCCTCAAAGTATTCTTTCTAGCGCCCAATAATAGTCCCAGTTCACCTTAGCAGCTCTCCATCCCCATTGTGAACAACCTTGCTTCTGTTGGAGCTTTACAAACACACACACGCACACACACACACACACACACACACACACACACACACACACACACACACACACACACACACACACACACACACACACACACACAGCCCCTGCCAGATGGTGTGCCAGAACCTGTTTGGAGCTGGCTGATAGTCTGCTTAAATGTCCTTGCTGGTTCTGTTTTTGTACTAAAATGTTTCGGTGATAGACACAGTCGTTGTCTGAGAAGAGAGCAGTCATCTGCCAGCTGGCAGAGCTGTGTGTCTAATGCGTGTGTGTGTGTGTGTGTGTGTGTGTGTGTGTGTGTGTGTGTGTGTGTGTGTGTGTGTGTGTGCGCGTGTGCGTGTGTGTGTGTGTGTGTGTGTGTGTGTGTGTGCGTGTGTCTGTGTGTGTGTGTCACAAACCACTGCTGCACCATTTTCTGCAACCATCAGATTCTGTGACTATGCGGGGGACTTAAAAAAAAAAGGGATCAGACATTTGAATAGATTTTTTCAGTGTAACTAGCTTGAGGTGAATAAAACACACCACAGATTGAATGTTTAATGTCATCCTTATATTTTATAAACAATGTTTTAAACAACAGCTGGCGCTTGTGAATGCTCTTTGTTGATAAATAATCAGTATTTGTTTAACAACCTTGCAAACAGAAGTTACATAACCAGGGTTGATAAACACCAGCTGGTGATGCTATAAAAGCTGACACTTTTTTAAACACTTCGTATGAATTCAAATGCAAATGTGACGTCAGCTCTATGCTCTGTTCCAACAAGTGGCTGAAACCCACACGATGGGTTCATGTTCTTCTCCTGTTGGAGAATTTTGTCTAAAATGAACTGGAATGAAAATTTGATTTGATAAAATTCTAATTTTGAACTAGATGTGTCGCACTACCCCATTTAACAACTACTCTTGTGTTATGTGAGCCTCGTACATTGTGAATTAGACGAAATCTTGATTTATGTGTGTTACCACAGCAACATGACTGTTACTATGGTAGTGATGATTCTTCACTAATAAAAGAAGAAAGAAAACGATCTTTTATACAGCGCCTCTCAACAACAGTTTCCTCCAGGAAACATGATAATTATGGGGTTTAAAGCTTTAGTGCCTTCAGGTCTTCACTGGTAAACAGGCATAAATTAAAAACTACATGATTCAAAATGCAGCTTGTGAGACTGACAACAGCTGATTTGGATTGCTCATATACTTTCACATATAGAGCTCTGCAATGGTCAAACTCATGTTATAATGTTTATTTGTGACAGTCTTCTTGCTTAGGCTGGCTTGAACACCTATGCATATTTTAATTTAGTCACTTTTGTCCTTTTTTGCAATGATTTTGTTGGTAATTGACCAGTTTTTTCTGTTCTGGGACCACTTCTGGTGGGTTGCTATGAAACAAAAACCTCCCCCCAAGATTTGCAGTGTTAGATGTCCCATTGGTCATTGGGTCTGACTACCACCAGTCAGTCAACCCAAATGCTCTTATGACTTACACTTCAACATAATGGGCAGCATAGTCAAGATAAGAATAAAAAAAAACAGATTTAGTTTAAATGTTTATTCTGGGATTGTTTGTTTTTGTGTAGTGGTTCATTGTCATGATGTAACGGATGATATTTGTTTTTATTGTGACAATAAAACCTAAACAAAATATACCCATGAAACAATATTTTACAGATAATAATATTAATAATAAAAACTTTGGGGATTTTTTTCCAGTAGGGTAGACTCTGGGTTCTCTTAGGTTTCCATAATACTTGATAAATTGTTTCAAAAGTGAATTTTTAATGAAGTGATTGAACCACAAACTGGAATTTTACCACAGGGAAGTAAAACAAACACTTTTGTACCGGAAAACTCACCTTGGGTGTTCTTAAATTTGATTCTGGCAAAAACATGAGAACCCTGAGGATAAGACTTCAGAGAACCGACGGGGTTTAAGAAACACACAAGGGGATTTACATGTAAGGTTTAACACCCGAAACAATCAGGTTTATAATCTGTTTTCATTCATCTGCTACTGGAAACAGGTTTTGTTTTTGGGCTGTGTAACACCATGAGAACAAAAAGACTTTCACACTGTCATCAAATGGCGTGCCATTAAAGTCAGGCCTCAACATATTCATAATTAGTTAGACTTGAGAGTAAATCCAAACGCAGTACACATCCATGGCAAAACCTGACCTCGCATACCAAGGTGTCACAAGTGCCAACAGCAATGACAAATGAGACAAAACAAGAGCTTACATTACATTATGCCTTCTCTATTAACAGTTGCAGGTTGATAGAAGGTGTGTTGGTCCTTGAGCTACTGGGTATTTCACCTTTTGCCATTTTAATATGGAAAATCAAAGGCAAAGGCGCTTTTATTTAGTTCAAATGACACTCCTCCGTCTGTGCTAGCGCTAGCCTGGCAAACCATCCAATACCATTGAATATATAGTGTGGCCACGACCCATAGACAGAGCTCAGTCATGAAGCGAGATCCACAGTTGTCTTTCAAACTGTCTCCACATGCTATTGGACAAAGAACAACATGACAGACTCACCACTACTGATGGGGTGGTGTTCCTTACACTGTTGAAGAAGACAAAAATTCATCCTTTTTCTAAATACAGGACTTAAGTACCTCTATCTGCTCTTGACTCAAAGAAAAGTCCACGTTTATATCAATCCAAGGTTGAAGCCAAAGCTGTTTCAAACTTGCCTGTCACCATATTTGTTTCACTCCTACCCACCAAGCCAATTGTGACTGGCAAGGTATGATACTGACCAGAACTGCTGAGGCTCCCATGCAGCATGGCGACACCGACATGCAGACCAACTCATTTTGCTTCTGCTGTGGTCTGTCTAGATTTCTAGGCTAAGCTAGCGCAAGAATTCCTTGCTAACTTAACCCATCACTGGGAGCAAAAGAAAGCATGGATCATCTCAAAACAAGTCAGAATTATGAATCATATAGCTAGAGTACAACCTCGAGAATCGGCTCCAGTGCCTTCAGGTTGTCTCTCTTGTTAACGATAATAAACATTAACGTCGGAAAGAGAAAGTGCTTCTAAACCTAATGTGTGTGTGTGTGTGTGTGTGTGTGTGTGTGTGTGTGTGTGTGTGTGTGTGTGTGTGTGTGTGTGTGTAAAGCTCCAACAGAAGCGGGCTGAGGTCTTCGAGGCCTTCCAGGTGTTTCACGAAGGTGTTCGTCATCAAGGCGGGGATCTCTTCAGCGCTGAATGTTTGACCTCACTGAGAGCTCTGAAACACAGCATCACACAATATATGAATATAGTCAGAACAGTCCACATACAGGTAAGCCTTACCAAACACCTTTCCTTTGTAAGAACATACAAAATGTTGTGTTTAGGTTACAGTGTGACAGGAATTACCTCCAGGGTATGATGCACATGATTATAACACTTCAAATAGATAGCCAATAGGAACACTGGTGACATCCCTATCAACATTGGGCACGCAATAGCATGTCAGTATGTAGTAAAATAATGTGTTTTGTCACCAGTCCATGTACAAATATAGATGTGGTACATGGACATGTGAGACCTTTATGGACTCCAGAAGCATCACGTTATCTATCAGTGTTTCCTTTTTAATGTCCAACTCCCAGTAAGTTAACATTCTTTGTTGAAAGTTGGGTAAGTGATATTCCTTTGTGTATAGAATACCAAGAAGATTACAAATAAAATGTTGTGTGGTACAAACAATATATTTAGATGCAGAACTATTATACTTCTCCGTGAGCTCTGCAACAGAGAGAAGCACACGGAGTGTCGGAAAGGTTCTCACATTCGAACTTCTGTTCAGGCAGCGGAGTGTTCCAAAGCAATTCCCCGCCAGGACAACAGAGGGCGTAGCGCTGTTCTGTGGTATCCTGCCACTCATGTCGCCGTTCACCGATAGTGTATTTACTAATGTGTTTATATATTTCAGAGACTTTATAACACGGACAAAATTGTCCTTCATTCTCATCCACCTCCGCATGTGGTCACCACCCCAAACCCATTTTTTCCACAGTTTCTGTCCACGTTTGCTCCGTAGTTTGTACTCGTTTACTCACGGGTGAATAAATGTTATTATTTTTGGGCTTTTTCCACGATGCGTTCTTCAATCTGTTCGGGGTCTGCTGCTAAATATCTGTTAACTTTTTAACAGAGCTACAGCGATGCTGGTGATGAATATATAGGAAGCGGCATCCTGACCAATCACAGGCTTGCGTTCGCCGTCACTTTCGACGGATGTTTAGCATTTTTGGACACGTCTCTGTCACCCTCTGTGAGCCTGTCGGACAGCCCTTGCGCCGACGCATAATGGCGTAGCGAGTCTCCGCACCGACGCAGACGGAGAAGTATAAATCAGGCTTAGCCAGGAACCAAGAAAGTAGCGTGAATTTGTTATTATTAACAAGACACAGACACAACACGAGCCCTTATCACTGAGAAGTGATCAGCCGCAGTAAAGCCTTACTTTGCAACTTTTTCATGTGTTTGAATCATTTCCTTGAGCCAGGATGTGCTAAAACGACTTTTTACAGGGTTTTTGAAAGGCCACCCAGCCCCTATCGCCCATTGTGGCCAGAATATTCCACTCTGTTGGCAGTGGACATACCTGGCGCTGCAGCCTGCTTCCAGAAAGTTTCCTGCATGTTTTAGATCATGAACACAGCTATTTGTTTAATTTAGTGATGAATCCCTCCTGTAGACACTAAAGCCTGCGTCTGCATCAGTGCGGAGACACGCGACACCATTATGCGAGGGCTCTCCAGCAGGCTCGCAAGGACGGGCGGAGTCGAGCTCGCTTTTCTAAATATCTGTCCGTCAAGACGGAGAACGCAAGCTTGTGATTGGTCAGGGCAATGCTGTTGTCTACACTGCTGCTATTGCACCTTCAAAAACATAAAGGGAGCTGAGGACAAATAGCAGCAGACCATGGAGAAGCTTGAAGAATACCTCGCAAAAAAACTCTAAAACCATGAACGTTTAATTCCCCCGTGACTGGAGGAGTGAAAAGATACACAGCAAGAGTTTTATTTGTGGACGGAAATGACAGGAAACGTGGGTTTAGAGGTGGCAAGCATATGAAGAGGTGGAGGAGGATGAGAGACAAATTTGTCTGTGTTAAAAAGTGTCTTATATACAAAAAACACAATATAAACACACTATCTTGGACCGATGGATGACAGGATACCACAGAACGGCACTACGCCCTCTGGTGTCCTGCCGGGGAATTGCTTTGCAACACTCCCCAGGAGACGGAGAAGTATGAGGGCAAAACGTCTCTGTCCGTGCGTGAGTGTCTGTCCCTTTTGGAGCTGACGGAGAAGTATAAATCCAGTTTAAGGAAGGCTGGGAGATGTTTCAGCTATTAGATTAAGACGTTAAAAAGAGGAACGCACATCGAGGAGATGTTTTTTTCAGTTCTACAAACGGACACTAGGGGGTGGTAAAAGCAAGCCAAAACTGCCTAGTTCCTCTTTCATCCTCTGAATCCTGTTAACATGATTGTTACATTTTGTTGTTTATTTGGTTTTATCTGACCTTGTCTTGCTGACAGAATGACAACTCTACATCATTGCAAACTGTGAGAGAAATCTGTGGCAACAAGACCAGTTTCAGTGACGTGCTAAAACGTTACATGGAACTAGTGAAAGGAAAGCTGAACCACCTAGCACTGGCTCTCAGACCCACCCTTTGTCCTCACTGAAAACCAAAAGACCTGGAAGACAATCAAACAAAGGACAACTGTGATTCTTCAGAGTAGGATGCAGCAGGGAGTAAAAGCACCAGTCTTCATCACAAAGACTCAAGACACCTGGGCTGGACCTGTTTATGGACTACATGGATCTGGAAAAGGCTGTTTCTCGCTTTGGTGTTCGCATCAGAGACAAGAAAAAATACTGATGAACCAAAGAAGAGATGAGAGTCACAGATCACACATACAGATGAGACATTGGGACATCAGTAGTATTGTCCTTGGCATTTGTCCTTCTGGATTTGAGAGCCAGAGGAGACTTGCAAGGGACGGATTGGACAAAACAAAAACAAACAAAGCAGAAAAGTGTGGATGCAGAGCAACCACAGAAATCTTCATACAGGGTCACATCTAGAGATATGTTCTGAGTCTTCATGCAAGCTCACAGTAAAAGGTAAATGACCTGCACTAGTACAGCGCTTTTCAAATTCAGAGGACTCCAAAGCAGTCACTATCTTTGTTTGTGATAGCAACATTTGATTTGATTATGAGAGATGCTGAGAAAAAAATGATGCTGCATTTAATTTTTTTAGACGCTGAGCTGGGATTAACGTCGTAGAGGATTACTAATGCCATCCTGAACATAAATGCTGTGGTAACAAATTACCACCCACTAGATTATGTGTAAGCAGCTTATTTCTTCAGGTGTCTCTACGTTTAACGTGTTGTTGACCAACCACAATGGGGTTTGAGGTTCTTTCAGCCTTCCAAAACTTTTCTGGCAATTTCTGAGTTCATATAACGCTTTTCAAACCCGTGTCCCAGTTGGACACACGTGAGATTTTACTTCAACACATTGTCAAACAAAACAAAGTCAGGCAAGCAGCTTTAGTGTTGTGAGAGAATACGAACTCTTAGCCAAGGATTTGTTAAATTAATACTGTCTAAACTTGGACCGATGAAGAAAGTGTCAAACTGCTGTTGGGACAGAAGGATTTACCTGCACTCTGCGTCAAAGACTCACCTTATTTAACATGTTTTGTGCAATCAGCTACACGCTCTGTTTAATGCTGTATGGATATTGTTTTCTCGTTTCTTATTTTTATGTTTATTTACAGAAATCTTGCCAAGCAGCACAAAGGTGCAGACGTTCTTCCTCCACTGCTGAGTCTCACGCATGAGTGTAGCGCCCCCTGTGGGCACTCAATGAGAGGTGCACTAGTGTGAGGGGTGGAAGTCAAACATGACATGGCACTGATGGTTTGTCCGAAAGAAGGACGGGGAAAAAATAACATACCTCCAAATAAGCTATTTAAGTTTTTATGGGATACAGTTTAAGGCGCAGGTTGATGTATGTCCTGTCCGTTCTGTAATATAAAATATTCCAATGTGAACAATGCGACATGACTTAAACTTGAATTTATTGATTAAGGCAAACATGAAAAATATACACTCACTAGCCACTTTATTAGGTCCACTCTGTGGGAAATTTATGATGTGAGGCTCCCGTTCCTCCATTTCTCAAAGGTTCTGGACTGGAATGATATGCTGTTCTGCGGACCTCAAATCGACTTTCTTCTCCATTCTGATGGTCATTTTGAACTTCAGCAGGTCCCTACTACATCATGATGGATTGTTGCTGCCGTGTGATTGGCTGACCAGATGCTTGTTACTAGGGCACCTTTTAAAGTGGCAGGTGAACTATTGTGCACATTATTTTTACTTTTTATTATGTACATACGTCAAATGTATGTTTATAATATAAAAACTTGAACTGACAGCGTTCAAAGAAGACTACCTGAGTGAGTTCTCTGTTATATGTTATTTACTGAAGAGTACTTTGGACTGTTGGGACAGAATATGGATCAATACACCATTGCCCTAATTTGAGCAACTTAGCTAATATAATAATGAATGTAGAACAATGTTTTTTTAATCAAAGTCATTGAAAGTAGTGAAAGAACAAAACTGTTTTGCTGAGAAGGGCAATAAACATCAGCAGCGGCCTTGAAGAAGGCAGGACTCTGATTGGACCAACCTAACACATCATATGATCGTAAGCAACAAGTTGGAAACTCATAGGAAACATGGAAAGTGCTAGTGACAAAATTCTGTAAAGCTAAACTCAAACAGCCCAATTAAGGGAGGATTTTGTGTTACATTGAAAATAAGTTACTGTAGTGCAGATGTGGAATGCATACATTTAGTCGTGTACATAATGTATTTATTAATACAAATTTTAATAATAAAATTATTGAATCGGCGATAATCAAGCTTTAGTTTAAATATTTGAATTAATCACGCGCATAAAATTCCTCATGCTTTTAAAGTGAAAACTCTACAGGAAGTTGTTGAGGCAGAGTTGCGTTTACGTTGGTCTGTCACATGATAATCGGTTTCGAAGTCAATGAAAAGTGTCTACAGGCTACTTGTGGGTAAACCGGTGTTTTAGTTAAGAGTTTTTGGGAAGTGAAGGGACGTCGTGCGGTTCCGTGAGTGAGTGAGTTTGGAACACTTGCTTGCGTTTTCATTTTTTTGTGTGTGTGTAAACAACGCACTTTAGTGATGCAGCTATCCGTGAAGTTGCGTTTGAGGCAGTTGGCAGTCTGGACGCTCCACTGCTACACTTGTTTTTAATTAGCCGGAAACCTTTATCGACATAGTCTGAGTTATCGTGACAAACATTTGTATTTGTTCTATTAAGCTGGGACATTTCAGCCTGAAGTCTTTGAAACTTCGAGGCGTAAACAAGCCGGACAGGTTTCATTATGTCGGAGCGGACTCCTCTCCTTCACTACCGCCTCGTTAGTAGCGTTAATGAGTCCGAGCAGCCGTCTCCTCCGGCCACGGAGCCCTCGGAGCAAGTCCCGGGATCCGGCGGCAGCCCGCGGAAGCAGAGGTCCTCTCCGCAACGACCACCGCAGAAGCTCTCCGTCTTCTTCGGTGTGGTTATCCCCACCCTGCTGTCAATGTTCAGCGTAGTTGTCTTCCTGAGGATAGGTGAGTTTTTGTTATAACCAGCGCTAATAGCACTGATTTGTGTTACTGTGCACCAAACTCTATTCAAATTTCGACAAACTTAGCATTTATTTGTTTATATTTTAAAACTGAAGTTCCCATTGATACGATTTGCCCATGTTAGGAACTGATGTTAAATTCGCCATCTATAAAACCAATACAAATTATTCCTGTGGGGCATTTTTATTGTGTTTTTTAATCGCTAATCAGTGTATTCAACTTGACTACCGATAGAGGGCGCTATTTAACATTTCTAATACCATTTATACCTTACTTGATTTTGCTACTTAATTGTTCCACTATAATAACAACACTACACATAAATACATTGTGCTTCACGTTATGGTGTATTTCCTCCTCACCTACTTACACACTGGGCAGTACAAGATGCTCTACAATTTCAGGGCTGAGTTTCAGGCTGTCAGCTTATAAATACTTGAGTTATAGGAAAACGTTTGAAAATGTGTTTAAAAATATATAAATCACTGGTTTCTACAGCTCAAGCCTTATGGTTGTATTATCAGGTAGGAGAAAAAGGGACAGTCATGAACAATCTGATACTAATCAGAAGGGTAAAAGTTCAGTTTTTCCCAAGCAGATCAAGTTTGTGATCATAGCTCATTGAAAAGGTGCTGCCTGAAGTCACTGACGGTTCTGTTTTATGACTTTACTCTTCACTCTGAGTTCCTGCTTACAAATAAAACTTCCTCCCAGATGTGTGTGGGCTCTTTTTCTGTTTTATTCTGCTCTCCCAACCCTCTTCCAGTCTCGTGAGGCATCAGCTGCTGCACGCACAAGTGCACATGCTGTTGGTTAGACTTTAGACAAACTGCACAGTGCTCTGAATGTGGATGTGAAACTGGTAAATTTTGCACATTTGATTACGGTCTGGTGTGAATAAAGTGTCTTTTTTTTCAAATATATACAGTGGGGCAAAAAAGTATTTAGTCAGCCACCGATTGTGCAAGTTCTCCCATTTAAAATGATGACAGAGGTCAGTAATTTTCATCATAGGTACACTTCAACTGTGAGAGACCGAATGTGAAAAAAATCCATGAATTCACATGGCAGGATTTTTAAAGAATTTATTTGTAAATCAGGGTGGAAAATAAGTATTTGGTCAATAACAAAAATTCAACTCAATACTTTGTAACGTTGGTTACGTATTGTAACCCCAGATTCTATGAGACTAGTCGCAGCCCTTAAGCTAGCTGCTATTCAGCCAATCATGAAGAGCTAAAATGTACGCCCACCAATAGTGGGCCCCCTCGTGGTATATAACCGCAGTGACCCCACTGCTCAACTCCAATGGCTCTTATTCCCATCATAACCAGTGGGGCCAGTGGCTTAAGGGCTGCGACTAGACTTATATAATCTGGGGTTACAATACGTAACCAACGTTCTATTTCGCCTAGTCTTAGCCCTTAAGCTAGCTGCTATTGGAATAAAGCGCAGCTGGATTGGTTTACGCCCCACTGGTTAACCATACCATACCATACCATACCATTTTATTTATAAAGCGCATTCAACATGGCATTACAACCAGGCAAGGCGCTGTACATTAAAAGATTACAGTTAAATTAACACGTTCAGAATGACATTTAAAGCATAGTTTATAAGAAAAAATGAAAACAAGAAAATACTCGAACTAACAGTCGTAAAACACTAAAAACGCAAAGGAATGTGAAACAACAGATAAAAACATATGAAAGAACCACAGTAATACAGATGTTAATTATTGTGCATTCTATTGTAGAAAGAATGCAGATGTCGAAAGTGGTCCATGATTATGTATTATATGCAAGGTTGAAGTAGTGAGTTTTCATGCGAGATTTAAAAATGCTAATTGTTGGTGCTTGCCTCACTAGTAGTGGTAATGCATTCCACAGCTTGGGAGCACAGACAGAGAAAGCCCTTTCTCCACGGCTTTTCAGACGTGCGTTTGGAAGAGCTAGGAGGAGCTTATCCTCAGACCTGAGAGCACGAGGCGGATTGTAGTAATGGACGAGTTGACACAGATATGGAGGAGCTTGACTGTTCAGGGATTTATAAGTGAGCAGCATGATTTTGAAATTGATCCTGAGATGAACGGGCAACCAGTGGAGAGATTTTAGAATTGGTGTAATGTGCTGTCTTCTGTCAACTCCAGTCAGGAACCTAGCTGCTGAATTCTGGACTAGCTGAAGTCTAGATTGAGCTGCTTTACTGATGCCGTATAAGCAGGAGTTGGAGTAATCCAGCCGTGAAGTGATGAAAGTGTGGACTACTGATTTGAGAAGACGGACACTCAGGATGTGCTTAAGTTTAGAGATACGCCTGAGGTGGTAAAAACATGATTTAACTGTGTTATTGACCTGAGCATCCATCTTCAGAGCCTGGTCTATTTTAACTCCAAGGTTGGAAATTACAGTGGAGACATTAGGTGAGAGATAGTTGAGGTCAGGTTGAAGAGTAGCCGGGATGCTGTGAGGATTAAAAACGATTACTTCTGTTTTGGAGTCATTCAGATGGAGGAAGTTATCAGCAAGCCAAAGCTTAACATTATCGATACAATCAGACAGAACTTGCATTGATTGAGTTGGCTTGAATGAAAAGTAGATCTGACAGTCATCAGCGTAAAGATGGTATGAGACAGCGTGCCTTCTGAAAATGGCTCCTAAGGGCAGTATATAGAGGTTAAATAGTAACGGGCCGAGTATTGAACCTTGTGGGACACCCCAACGGAGTGGTTGTGACTCGGATGAACAGCCATCCAACATGACTCTAGCGGACCTGTTATAAAAGTATGACCTGAACCAATCTAGGGCTGAACCAGAAATGCCAGCCCAAGTCTGAAGTCTGGTGATCAAGATGTTATGATCGATCGTGTCAAATGCTGCTGATAGATCCAAAAGTAGCAGAACCACATGGAAACCTGAATCTAAAGCGAGAAAAATGTCATTAAACACCCGAACATGAGCAGTTTCAGTGCTGTGCTGTTTTCTGAAACCAGACTGAAAAATGTCCATTACCTGATTGTCATTTAGATGTGTCAGCATCTGTTCATACACTATTTTCTCAAGGACCTTAGATAAAAACGGTAATTTGGAAATTGGTCGGAGATTAGAGTAATCAGTGGGGTCGAGACCAGGTTTTTTCAAGATTGGCTGAAGAACGGCGTGCTTAAAGGCAGAAGGAACTTCAGCCAATGTCAAGCTACTATTTAAGATGTCTAGCACATTATGGCTAATGAAAGGAAAAACCTCTTTCAGGAGACGTGGTGGGATAACATCTTCTGGGGAGCCAGACGGTTTCATGGCAGCAACAGTTTTTTCTAGATAGGGCAGAGAGATGGGCTGAAAGCTTTGAAGTTGCACATGAGGGGGAATGACTGAATCAGGAACATGGTTGGTTTGGTGAATCTGAGCTCTGATTACACTAATCTTATTTAAGAAAAACTGCAGGATTTGGTTACACAAGTCAGCAGACGCAGAGGAAAATAGTTTTGTAACTGGTGAAAGCACTGCATTCATAGTTTTATATAACACACCTTGATTATTAGAATTAGCCGTTACGATGCTTGCAAAAAATCGATTTCTTGCGCCTCTGACTGCTCTTTGGTACTGAGACCACGCCTCTCTCATGGATTCAAAGGATACAGTAAGCCTGTCTTTTATCCATTTACGTTCCAGTCTTCTGGCATGTTGTCTCATGGAACGAGTTTGCTCGTTCAGCCATGGGTCAGGTCGGGATGTATTTCGCCTTGATTTTAATGGAGCGACAATATCCAAAGCAGCCAGACAGGATGAACCAAGCGCATGAAGTAATCCCTCAACAACAGTAAATTCATCAGTAGATTGAAATGGAGCTGAATTCAAAGCAAGAATAGCAGCAAAATGTGCAGCAGTATTGGGTCTGATTGTTCGAGAGAAGCTGGGACGGAAACACTCAACACGAGAGGCAGAGTCTAAGTTCATATTAAACACAACTGGTGAGTGATCAGAAAATGTTGCAGGTAGAATGCCAAGATCACTAATTTGCAGCCCATGACAAAAAATCAGGTCTAGTGTGTGTGTATGACCATGAGTGGGTCCATTAACACGTTGGGACATGCTAAATGAGTCAATAAGATCTAAGAAATCCTTTACCAAAGGTTTGTCAGGACAGCAGACATGAATATTAAAATCACCCAGCAAGAGTATTTTTCCATATCTGCAGGAGACGTCTGCCAGGAAGTTTGCAAATTCATTAAGAAAATCCTTGTTATAGGGTGGTGGACGGTAAATGAGTGCACATAACAATGGAGGGGAACGTCCCAATTCAAACAAACTTAATTCAAAAGACAATGGAGTTGATTGATGGGTAATCGGTGTGCAGACAAGATCTGATTTGAATATAGTCAATAGACCTCCGCCCCGGCGCTGTGCTCTTGGAATGTTAATGAAGGAGCATCCAGGAGGTAACATTTCAACAATAGCAGCTGAATCTCCAGGGGTTAACCATGATTCAGTGGCGCATAGAACAGACAAGCTATTGTTCAGGAAGAATTCCTTCAGAATAAAAGTTTTATTTCCAACCGATCTGGCATTGATCAGTGCAAAGCGAGTCGACTGCTTTCCCGATGGAAGAGAAAGTCCGGCTCCATCAAATCTTGCAATATACTGTAGGTTGGCCAGATTTATTCCCCGCTGATTGTGCCGTCCAAAACGAGAGCGGCGAAAACGAGAGCGGGAGGGCAACCCGGTGGAACCCAAAGAAACAACAGGCACCAAGCACCCACCTCGAGCATCAGGGGAACTCCGAAAGCACCGCTCCTTTCCCCATACGCAGTAATCTGATGTGATTAGGCGATCTCCACATCTCCCCCGATTGTGTGCCGCAAGCTGGTCAGCAGCGGTCGGCCGCCGGATCATCCTCGGTTCCGAAGCACGCATACAGCGCTTGGCTCCGTGAGCTCCCAGCTGGAGAATCATCCCCACATCCCACGCACTCGCGCAGCTCTCAGCTCCGTGAGCTCCCAACTGGCCGGTCATCCACACCTCAGACACATCCATGTAACATTCAGCTCCATGTCCTCCCGGTAGCAGCGAGATCAGCTCGACTCGATTGAGATGCCGATGGATCCGGGACATCACAGTCACGGAGCAGCGCTCCGATATGGCTTCGCCACGCCGGATCCTTCGGAGCTGAACAAAGAAGCCGCCTCGTTTCCCCCGCTTCTTTTTCCACGGTCTCCGGGGCAGCGGCAAACCGACGGGCAGCACAAGCCCGGAAGCTGGGCTAACGTCAGTCTCCAGCGGCGGTGGGAAAGCGTGGAGCAACACAGGCTCTGCAGCTGGGTTCGCGTCAGTCTCCAGCGGCGGTGGAAAAAGGTGTCCCGCATTAGAGTTCTGAAAATCATCCATTCTAGAGCGGATCGAGAGCAGGAAGTCCCGATCATACACCAGCAGAGAATCGGCACTGCATATGGAAAAAATACAAGAATACAATAGAAAAACAAAAAAGGTTGGGAGCTGAGCAGACACGCAGCCGGTCATGGGCGCCATCTTGACACACTCAATGGACACACCCAATCAAATCTCCTCTAGTGGGGGACGTTCAGCCTCAGACCAGGCTTAAAGACTGAGGCAGCCACGATAAAAGAGGGGCCCCCACTAAAAACATAATCCACAAGAGGATGAAATCCATCTCAGCAAGGCCAATGAGGTGCCATAAGCATTCATTTAGCCTGCTGGGGTCCAAGCACTGAACGAGTGATGGAACCTGAAGACACATCTCGTAAATAATAACGAGTAAAGGAACTGGGTGAAGCCCATGAAGCAGCCTGACAAATGTCTTCCATTGACACACCACTGAGGAGCGCCATAGAAGAGGAAATCCCTCTGGCCGAGTGAGCCCTGAGTGCCTCAGGGGGATCCTGCCCTGATGATGTGTAAGCAAGGGAAATGGCGTCACACAGCCAGTGTGAAAGACGCTGGGCCGACAGCGCCTGACCAAGGGAAGACTCCCTGTAGCACAAACAGGTTTTGTGAGCGACGAATCCCTGAAGTGCGTGACACATATCGTGCAAGCGCGCGCACCGGGCAGAGAAGGTGCGAAGCCGCCTCCTCCTCAGAATTATGGGGAGGAGGAAAAAGTCCAGCCAATGAAATTGACCTGGATTTGAAGGAAGCATTAATGCTTTTGGGCACAAAGGCTGGGTTGGGGCATAAAACAGCAGACCCGCCATCCTCCCGGATCCTGAGGCATGCGGGAGCCACTGAGAGGGCGGTCAGGTCACTCACTCTCTTAACTGATGCTAGCGCCAGCAGCAATACAGTTTTAAGCGACAGGAACTTGAGTGAGACCTGGTCCAAGGGTTCAAATGGAGCTCCAGATAAGCCGTGCAGAACCACCGTTAGATCCCATTGGGGAAAAAGCGGGCGGGACACAGGTCTGTTCCTCCTGACACCTTTTAGAAAACGTTTTGTGAGGGGATGATTGAAAACAGATCTATCTCCAAAACCCTGATGACAGGATGAGATGGCTGCAGCATATGTCTTAACAGTGCTGAATGCGAGGCCCCTGTCCATCAGTATCTGCAGAAACGATAGGACATCCGCCAGCTGGCAGGAGAGCGCTTGAACATTTCGCTCTGTGCACCATTTCTGGAAAGCTGCCCATTTAGCAGCGTAAGACGCAATGGTAGAAGGCGCCCGCGCACTCTGAATCGTGGCAACCACATCATGCGGCAGCCCAGAAGCCTCTAAGCGTGACCGCTCAGCGGCCAAACCCACAGCCGCTGGCCTATTTCTGGAGGATGTTTGATTATCCCATCCGCCTGGAGAAGGGCGTCCGCCCTCCACGGGAGCCTCCACGGGGAGCCGGACACTAGCGCTTGCAGGTCCGGAAACCATGACGCGGACAAGCGTCTGGGAGCCACCAGAATCACCGAGAGCCGTTCCGACCGAATTCGGTCCAGGAGACGGGGAATCAGAGGGACTGGTGGAAACGCATAAAGGGGCGTTCGAGGCCAGGGCTGGTGTGAGAAGGCGTCCGCCCCGAGCGGGGGTCCGTCCCGGGGACTCAGGGAAAACCACAGGCGACACTGAGCGTTTTCGTGAGCCACGAACAGATCCACAGACGGTTCCCCGAACCTGATCCAGATCTGTGATATCAGTGCAGGATGCAGACGCCAGTCGGAGTCGCGGGGTCCCCCTCTCGACAGGATGTCTGCCGCTACATTCAGTACCCCCGGAATGTAGATGGCTCTGATGGACAGCAGATGGACATGTGTCTAACACAGTAAATCTGTGGCGACACGCAACAGTGGGAGGGATTGAACTCCCCCTTGGCGATTTATGTAGGCTGCCGCCACCTGGTTGTCTGTGTGAACTTCGACATGACGGCCCTCGAGAAGGGCGGCGAAGTGTCTGATCACATTCCTCAATGTCATAAGCTCCAACACATTTATGTGCTCGTGCGTGTGGGAGGGCCAGCGATCTGCCACTGTATGGGACAAGCACGTGCCCCCCAACCCCGACAGTGACGCTTCCGTAAACACAGATACGTGTGACGCAGGATGTCCGATGGGAACCCCGCGTGAGAGGATGCAGGGGTTCCCCCAGTGAGCGAGGTCCCCGCCCACTGAAGGGGGAATCCTCAACATACATCTCTTCTGACGTATTGGGTGTACCCGGAGGCGGATGAACCAGCGTTGCAAGCGCCTCGTGCGCAGCAAACCTAGCGGTACCACCGAATGGGCTGCGGACATCATGCCCAGGAGTTTCATGACTAACAGGGCTCTCACGATCTTGCGGGGTTGTACACGGGAGATCACCGTGGAGAGATCTGCCGCTCTTGCAGGCGACAAACGTGCTCTCATCAGGGAGGCGTTCAGCTCCACCCCGAGATACACAATCGACTGGGACGGAAGGATGGAGCTCTTCTCCCAGTTTATAGAAAACCCTAGGGTTGACAGATGCTCTGTCAACCTCCTGGTTTGCTGTGACGCCTCGTCCTTGGACCGAGCGCACAGGAGAAGATCGTCCAGGTAAAATAAGACCCTCATTCCCTCCGTGCGCAGTGGCTGCAGCGTGGTCTCCAGACATTTGGAGAAGGTGCGCGGGGCTAGCGAGTAGCCGAAAGGGAGGCGATTGAACTGATATTGAACTCCCTTGAACGAAAAACGCAGAAACTTCCGGTGGTTTGGAACTACTGGTATGTGGAAGTATGCGTCTTTCAGGTCGATTGACGTGAACCAATCCCCGGGGTGCACGTATTCCAGGACTTGTCTCATCGTTAACATGCGGAAATGCATTACTGCTATGGAGCAGTTGAACAGGGAGAGGTCGAGAATCGGCCTCATTCCTCCCGACTTCTTCGGTACTACGAAGTAGCGGGAGTAGAAGCCCGAGAGTTCTTGTCCGCGAGGGACTCGGGAAATAGCGCCCTTGGACAGAAGTTCCCGCAGCTCCAGCTCTAGGGCCTGAGACTGTACTTGCGATGTGAACATCATCTCCACGATCCCGTTGAAGGGAGGTGGAGTGGCCTGAAAATGAAGTGTGTGACCGCAATGAATGGTGTCCGAAATTCATTTGCTCATGATACAAAGGCGGCGCCACTCGTGCGCGCGTTCCGACAGTGGACGCGTGTGCGCGGTCACGTGAACAACGTCCGAGGGTTGTGCATGCGCCCTTACCGCCGTCGCCCGTACCAGAGAACTGGGGGCGACCCATGGAGGGCTGCGCTCGAAAGGGCGAGTGCGAAACAGCTGGAACAGGTTGGTCCACACCGCGGAGCGTGGAGTCCGAGAGTGAAGGACGAGTGGGAGCCGGGCCCGTGCACGGGGGCGACAAAGTGCCAGCGGATGGAGCCGCGCACTGTGCCGCCGCACGTGGTCGAGACATCGACCTGACATCCCGCCCCACCCAACGGTGTGGGGAGAGCGGCAAGAGTTGGGCCTGGCCGGATGCTGGGGCCGGAGCGCAAATGGAGCGCACCCTTACGGCTGGCCTTGTATTATGACTGCCTGTACCTGCAGGAACATGTGTGCGTGCAGCAGTGCTTGGTGTGGGGAACGTGTGAGAACTCGGCAGAGGATTCTGCGGAGGACTGTAGGATTGTGCTCTTTGAGTGACGTTTTTTGGGTTTTATTTCAAAACCAACAACAACATCAGAACAATCAGTAACACACACATTCCCCCCAAAGAGTCACTTCCGTGGCTGCTTTCGGCGAGGCTCCTGCACTTGGGACTGCCAAGACTGCGTCTGCTGGCCCCGCCGGAACCGTTGTCCGCCATCTCACTGGTCCCGCTGATGTGGAGCCGAAGCGGGAGGCCGGCTCCGTGGAGCGGGCGGTGCAGCTGGACGTCTGAAGCTTCCGCGCCGTTCGTCCCATCCTCTGGCTGAACGGCCGGAGTGAGAGGCTGACCGAGGGTGGACCAGGTCTCGCACCGTAGCCGATAGTTCGGCCGTCTTCTGAGCCCGCTCAATGACGCCTCTATTTCTATCTGAGCAAAATGAACTAATGGTTCGCTGGAGTTTTTGACAATTAAAATTGCGCCCACATTTTCAAAGTTAACACATTTCTTTTAACAACGGTAGTTTCTGCTTCTGCCCTCTTCCCCCCTCCCCCTGCGCAGCGGCGCAAACTCACTGATGCACCTGCAGCCTCTCGGAGTTCCTGCTGCTCTAAACATTAAAATAATTATTTCATTTTCTGTTCCTCACTTGTGATTAGTGTCTGTTTGTTGCAACCACCAGGTACAAAAACTAACTTGTTTTTATTTGACTATTTTTCTGTCCTGCCTGTTTATTATCTTCCTGCATCTCCTCTCAATCCTAAAGAGAAACTGCTACCTGGGTTCATATATATTCACCTTATGAGTTACCTTTGAACTGCAGTTCTAAAAGATCTACTGACCGCAAAAACAGCGGAGTGCTCGCTGCTTGCCAGCCACATCAGTTAGGTCCATCACTGGAGGACAAGGTGATGCACCCCGATCCACAGCAGCGAAAAGCATCAGGCACAACTAAAAGACAGAAAACATAAAAGGAAATGAGCCGACATGAACGATCGGGTGTTAAATTAGTTTTTGAGGTGGCGACACCTGATTTGATAATGTTACTGTGGCAGTGCTTAGGACACAGATGTCTGGAGCGCGTCAACAATCAGAGCTTTGCATACGCAAGCTGGTTAAGGTTAGGATGGGGGTGAGGGGAATGTTAAATTGCAAGAGGGTAAACGTCACAATTTGGTTAAATGTCTGTTTTACGGCGGGTGTCAGTACCGACGCTCTGGCACAGCGCGTTGCTTCCCGACGCACAGGAGCTTGTCACCTGCTGACAGCAGGCTGCTGTCTCTTCCGAGGACTGCATCTTGCCGGTCATTATCACGTGACAGCGACTAGTCGATGACGGGCATAAAAAGTCACTATAGAGCGGTGAAGTTGACTAGTGACTAGTTCATACGACCCCTGCTACTGCTCCCCAGAGTGTTCTGCAGCATAATCAGCACGTTCTCTTTGAACATGATATCAAATTTTCGCCTCCTCTTCGTCTCCGCATGGTCAAAGTTACCCTCGCGGCAAATCAAAAGTGAGACGGATGACACAACCGCCCCCGTACTTGCTTGTTACCACATTCCACCCGGCCACAATAAAAAAATGGCCATTATTCACCTCCACCGACTCTGACACTGGCCAAAATATGATACCTGGCAGTTAATTAAATACAGGCCAATATTAGAGGATTTACGGTATATTATTTATATATATATAATTATATACATATACGTATACATATACATATATGTATATATTAGGGCCGAGACTTTAACGCATTAATTATGATTAATTAATTAGAAAAAAATAACGCGTAAAAAAAATTAACGCATTTAATCGCAGCTTGCATTTCGAGTGAGGCGGAACCTTTGTCATTGCACGACTTCCTCGTAGACTGAATATCACTGACACACACAACAATGCACAGTGCTAATGGCTACTAAAATGGAATAAAAACAGAAAGAAGTTGCCTTGCTTGGACTGATGCTGGATTTAGGAAACCCGTCCGCCTCTTTTCTTAACATGCTAAAAAAAACCTTCCAGACAACAACAGAGTCCGTGTCGCGGACATTTTTCAGAGATCGTCTCTGCTGCAGCTGCCCGGCGGCACCGGAAACTTTACAAAAGTTGCGGTAAGCTATATTTTTAACATTTACGTAGCATCTGTGCAGCGCTGAAAGCACCAGACAGAATAATTCTTTGCCCTAACAGTAGTTTATGAAAAGTAGTCAGACAAACGAGAGGCACCTGGCTGCCGTTGGGAGAACGCTCCGTGTTCTCACTACTCTGTAAACAATCACAAGCAATGTGTCTTAAAGTTGAAAACAGAAGTTTAAGTTAAAACAGAAACACTCTGAAACTTTTCTGATGATTTTCTAAACAATTCTCTCGGGGAGTTCTATCTTTCTAAGATGAGTCACTGTCTAAACATCGCATGCATTACTATCATTAAGCAGCAAGGTGTGTTGAAGCTGTCATCAGCTAAGGGGCGGATGCTTAAGTGCATCAGGGGCAGCGAGGAACGAGGAAGTTGTGATCAGGCTGGAGATCACACCAGATTCGCTGCTGCAGGCGTGAATCTGCGGGTCTGCAGCATCCCCTTCTTAAAGTGACAGCAGGACTTCCCATGTAAGGAAGGTCCGCTCACCTGTTCGTCAGATCATTATTTCCTCGCATGATCTTTTATCTTCCCTTCAACCTCCAGTCATCCAACTGGAACCAGTTAGTGTTCCTGATCATTCTCAGAATATGTCACGCCTGCTCTGGTGTTAAAAGTTAGTACATTTAAGTCCTAGATCATATTTGTGCCTGTTCTACTGTCATTTTGAAGGATTATTATTTATGTGTTTTTACTACATCATGAGTAGAAATGCTAATAAAAACTCCCAATTATACAAACAAGTGAAACTGGAAAAATTAGAATCTGGTGCAAAGTCAGATTTATTTATTTCAATAATTCAACTAGATAGAGAGACTATTTAAAGGCTCAGGAACCCTTTGCAGGTGTTTTTTATTTGTAATTATAAATTTTAGTTTATTTGGGTCTTGTTTCATATCACACAGTGACATTTGAATAATTAAAATGCATTTTTTTAATTACAAGCTTTAGTTTACAGTTATAACCATGTCTAATATTTGATTCTCTGTCTCATAATTTTAATTAAAAGTTTTGCTTTGAGAGCACATTTTCCTGAATGATTAAAATGGGATTAATTTAGATTAATTAATTACAAAGCCTCTAATTAATTAGATTAAACATTTTAATCAAGTCCCAGCCCTAGTATATATATATATATATATATATATATATATATATATATATATATATATATATATATATATATATATATATATATTAGGGACGCACCGATGGATTGGCATTTGATCGTAATCGGCCGATAGCGCCCCTATCGGTTTTGATCGGAATTTTCAAAATAGATCAAAGCAGACCGATCAGGTAGGGTTGTCACAGTAACCAGTGTAGCGGTAAACCCCGGTAAAAAAGTTGACAATAATAATAACCGTCTTGTTTAAAAAAAACTATATTATCTCGGTGGATTACCGTGGCTGCGGTGTTGGCGCGGTGACCCTTACCAGCCACCGTATCACCTGCTGAAGTTGCAGGCAGCACATGCGCGCTTTGTTGTTTACAACCAAAACTTTCATGAAGCTAAAGCTGAAATAATGGTCAAAGGTAGAGACGGCAGCGTTCAGGACATTTTTTATCCCTCAAAGAATACAAAGTCGGAATTACGGGCATCTTTTGGATATTTGAAGAATGCCGAGGGAGTTTATAGAAGACGGCTATCCTGTCTGCAGCACGTGCAGAAAAAGTGTCTGTGAAAGGCAGCAACGCTTCAAATCTCATGACACTTCTACGTGACCATCACCCACAACTCTACAGTCAACGCAAGGCAAGCTAACGTTAGCGCTTTAGCTAAAATGCGTGATCCGAGGATTTGGGTTGAGGGAGAATGCAACGAGTCGCAATATAAAGCAGCCACAGCGCCGCTACCTGCATATAAACCGTGTCGCGGACACCCCCATGTTGAAATGACGCTATGCATTACGGGCTCCCTGGGGCAGATAAGAGTTGGTCTCTCTCCGAGAATAATTATGAATTTAACAATGATTACTGCCTGATGACATTTTCCCACATCTGCAAAGCTCACTGGAAGGACACAAACCGAGGACAATATTTTCCTGATATAGGGTTTATTACTCAAGTAAGGGTAAAAAAGTATCTGATTAGAAGGGTACTTGAGTACTGAGTATCATCTGATCTAATATTTTTAAAATGATGACATCAAACAGACAAAACATAAGAAGTTATGGGCAAATTCAAATTCAATTCAAATTCAAAAATATTTTATTAATCCCAGAGGGAAATTAATTGGTATATTAATAATAATATTGGCATTTTAAAGACTAAAGGGAAAAATGTAAACAAATAAACAACATAATTGCAAATAACACATTTTAGGCTAAATTTAGACACAAACTGAGGACAATATTTCCTGACATACATGATTTATTTAATTGTGTGAAAATATAGCACGTTTAAAAAAAATACCGTGATAATACCGAAAACCGTGGTAATTTTGGTCACAGTAACTGTGAGGTTAAATTTTCACACCGTGACAACCCTAATATATGTAGCACTCATTATAATGTTGTAGAAAATTTCTGTCCAATCCACGTGATCGGTATCGGTGATCAGCATTCTTTGATATCGGTATTGGTGATCGGCAGCAGAAAACCTGATCGGTGCATCCCTAATATATATATATATATATATATATATATATATATATATATATATATATATATATATATATATATATATATATATATAACCCAGAGCAGACATCACACGCCAGACGACATCAACACTGCATACTTTGGTATTTGTTCATTTATCGTGAGTAATATCGATATCGCAATATTAAGCAATGTTATAGAATATCGAAGATTTTCCTAATATCGTGCAGCCCTAATATAAATAATATATATAAAAATAATATATATATAATATATATATATATAATATATATATATATATATATATATATATATATATATATATATATATATATATATATATATATATATTACGGCGTATTACGTGAACGGAACCATCTGATTGGCCGCATATCAGAAGGACTAAATTTGATTGGTCAAATAATACTTCCGCGTAAAAAATAAAGCTGGTTTACAAAAAGCTGATGTATGACACGGATGGAAATGTTTGAATCAAACATTTATCTTTGTTTTTTCCGTGTTTTGCGATGGGCCTATTGCACGTCCTGTTATCGCGATGACGATAATTTTTCAATATATTGTGCAGCCCTAATATATATATATATATATATATATATATATATATATATATATATAACAAATGTCTAAGTACGTCCTCAAACACTCGTGGCTGACAGCTCTGCATAAGCAGATGTCCAACACTATTGGCTAATGCTGAGGGGCAATCATTTACAATTGCAAATGGCTTGATGGGCAGGGGTGGTGTAATAACCTCAATCATAGGTTTAGTTATTAACATTGTAATATAATAATTATTATTATTATATTGTTGGGGAGATTTTCTGACAAATGGTGTTTTATTTAAAGAGTCAGTGTGGGGGATGTAGTGACCTAGTGGTATGTCTTGGATATGAAGTGCATCTAAAAACATGCCTGTTAGTAGCGTACATCTTGAGACTTCAGTTCTGCTCACACCTCAGCTAATAAATATGTTAAAGTTAAAGTCCCAACACACACTGATGTGTGTGCGAAATTTGTTCTCCGCATTTGACTCATCTCCTGGGCGAGCGGTGAGCTGCAGACACAGCCGCGCTCAAGAACCATTTAGTGGTTTAAGCCCCCAATCCATCTCTTAGTGCTGAGTATCAAGCAGGGAGGCATTGGGTCCCATTTTTTCAAAGTCTTTGGTATGACCCGACCAGGAATCGAACCCTGATCTCCCAGTCTCAGGGTGGACACTCTACCACCAGGCCACTAAGCTGGCTCATAAACCAATCAGCTGTCTGTAGAGCAACACATGGGAGAAACAGGTCGACTGGTGCTGTTTAACACCATCAGCAGCATCATCTCTCCTGCCTCTCCTACAGCCTCCACCCACTCTGTTACAGACTGTGAGAACTTTCTTTGTGGACAAAGTCAGTAAGGTTAAATCTAGCATCTCTCCCTCAGCCTTATTGCTGCCTCTCCCAACTCCAACCCGGCCTGTCATCCTAGATAGCTTTGCTCCAGTTTCTTTGCCTGAGTTAACCAAACTAGTTAACTCTATGAAGACCTCTGCATGCCCCCTCGACATCTTACCCTCATCTTTGTTTAAAATGCTTTTCAGTCCATCAGACCCAGCGTGCTCTCTATAATTAATGCTTCTCTGGTTTCTGGTCAGGTCCCTGCTTACTTTAAGAACGCTGCAATCCACCCGCTACTTAAAAAACCGAGTCTTGACCCCTCTCTCCATAGCAGCTTCAGACCCATCTCTAAACTTCCGTTCATCTCCAAGATCTTGGACAAGGTTGTGGCTAAACAACTCACAGCTGCTCTTGATGAACATAACATCTGTGATAGCTTCCAGTCAGGTTTTTGTAGAGCTCATTCTACTGAAGCAGCTCTTCTTAGGGTCTCTAATGACCTTCTGACTCACAGTGATGCCGGGGACCGTTCTGTTCTGGTCCTGTTGGACCTGACTGCAGCCTTTGACACTGTTGACCATCACCTGCCACTGGAGAGGCTGAGAGACTGGGTAGGACAGACAGGATCTGCTCTGAGTGGTTCTCCTCTCATCTGTCTGAGCATTCATTCTCTGTGGCTGTCTCCAAGTTCAGGTCCTCCGCCACCTCTCTTAGCCATGGTGTCCCACAAGGCTCTGTGCTGGGGCCTCTACTGCTCCTCCTCTATCTACTTCCTCTTCAGCACATCCTTTAATTTAATCTCCTACCATCTTTATTTAGTTGGCATCCAACTGTACATCTCCTTTAAGCCCCATGAGATGTCTAAGCTGCAGCTGTTACACACCTGCTTGTACTAAAACCTGATTGGCTGGGAACTTTCTACAGCTGAATGAAGATAAGACTGAGATCCTCATCTGTGCCCCAGACAAGCTGGTTCCCAAAGTCAGAGACTCTCTTGGTCACCTTGCTTCTCACACCAAACCCTCTGTCAGGAATCTTGGTGTGACCTTTGACCCAGCCCTCATGTCAGTTCTCTTGTTCGCTCTTCCTTCTTCCATCTCAGGAACATTGCTAAGCTGAGTCCCATTCTGTCCCACTCTGAACTTGAGACAGTTATCCACACCTTCATCTCCTCATGCTTAGACTACTGTAACTCTCTTTTCACGTGTCTGAGCAGAATCTCCCTGAACCGTCTACAGGTGGTTCAGAATGCCTGTGCTCGGCTTCTGACCAAGTCCTCCAAACACACCCACATCACCCCGCTTCTCCTCCAGCTTCATTGGTTGCCAGTCAACTTCAGGGTTCATTTCAAGATCCTGGTTCTGGTCTATAGGGCCTTACATGGACAAGCACCATCTTACATTGGTGATCTTCTTAGTCCCTACACCCCCAGCAGGTCCCTGAGGTCCAGTCATCAAAGCCTACTGGTTGTGCAGCACCAGGCTAAAGACCAAAGGTGACAGATCATTTGTTGCTGTGGCCCCCAGACTCTGGAACTCTCTCCCCATGAGCCTGAGATCAGTGGACTCAGTCTACTCCTTTAAAAAGCAGCTGAAAACTCACTTGTTCAGGCTTTATTTTTTGTTCTTTTGTCCTTTTAAACATATTTTAATCATTTTTGAAATCTTTCTATACTTCGATTTACTTTTTGTTTTTGTGAAGCGACTCGTGATTTTTATCTTGAGAGGTTTTATATAAAAAATCGTCTTCTTCTTCCATCGTTCATACATGGTGGTGTCTTATGACTCACATGTGCTTCTCACTTTTACAAGTATATAACAAAGTCATGTAGGACAATAAAGATGAAGTGAAAACGCATAAAATGTAAAGTTGTACTTAAGCTCATAAATAGTTTGGACACTGGTAGTGTCTTCATCTCAGACTCAGGTAGTTTGTTGGAATGGGTCTGAACCAGATTATTGGATCGAAAGGCGAGGTTATTGGTCATTTACTAGGAGGGGGAACTGGGTCTGAGTCACAAGTAGGGTTACAACAATTATAAATCCTGGTGGTACGATTATAGTCTGAGAAATACTTTCAGTTTCATGATTATTTTACACACATTGATTTAACATCTGTGTTAGCATATAAAAACCCCACAAACACAAAGCATTAATACTTATATTCTATATAGGTTTTGAAATTTAGAGGATATTTATTGCTCCTTTTCAGACGTTCTGCTTAGAAAAAATCATTTGTACAATCAAAGTAATCTCCTAAGTTTTAAATTGCAGTATAAAACTATTAAAATACCCTTAATTATATTTGCCTGATAACCTTTTATGAGTTCATGTGAACTGACAACATTGACTAGTACTTTATGGAAAAAGAACAATTGAAAAATTGCCATTTGTAAAATATGAATTGCAAAGAGGTGTCATGGATTAAATGTTCAAATGATTTGCTGTACTTGCTTGATATAGACATACAAAGGAAATGTAGTAAAACACAACTAAATTAACCCTCGTTCACTGAATTGTTCAAATATTACTGTTTATTCACTTCAGTCAGTAACGTAATCTGACTCAGTTTTAGCTTATTTTTTTCACATAATTATTTCAGAGATGTTGAAACAAATTTGAGGAACTACAACTTTCTGCCAGCTCTGCAGTTGGATGAGTCTGCCTTGAATTTGTCTTTCAGCAGATTTGGGAATCTAAAATATCCTGGCACAGGAGGCTTAAAGTAGCCTGACCAGCCGGTCTGAGAACGCCTGTTCAAATAACCCCACCCTCTGAGAATTCTAACCGAGCCAATCAGCGCTGGCTGAGCAGCGGACGTCACACACCGCAACGCTCAGTTTCTCATAAACAACGAAGACGTCGTCTGAAGCGGCGTTTGCTGCGGCTCTTTCCTCCATTCTAAATTACTTGGACATGTCTGTAAAACCACAATTAAAAGCGCTTAAAGTCTTTCTTCTAAAGTAAGATGTTTGCACCGTCGCCAGACGCCATTTTTGACAACAGCTAAAAAACTACTGCATTGCTCGGTACGGTCGGCATTTCCGCCCTTTTTTTTGATTGGCTATTTTTGAGCTGGCTAGTCCCGCCCCTCATGTGCCTCTCTGCCTGTGAGTAACCAGACGAGAAACGTAGCAGTCCTGGTGGCTGTTGCAGCTGGTTTTGCTTCTGCCACATGCACCTGTTTCAGTTTTGTTTGGTTCGTGCGAGTTGGTATTGTCTTTTTAAATTATAGCTGTTGGAGAAGTCGTAACAGTGGATTAATCGGTTGTACTATTAACCTCACAGTTTCACACAGCGGTTAATGGTCGAACTGGTTAATCCCTGCAACCCTAGTCACATGTCTGCCTTTCACTAAAATTCAGTTAGGGTTTGTGGTCCCAGTTAAGTAAATTAAAACCACAACATTTGGATTGTACCACTTAGCTGATCAAGTTTTCATTTTTGATTCAAGTTTATTTATAAAGCACCAAATCACTACAAGAGTCGTCTCAAGGCACTTCACATGGTAAACATTCCAATACAGGTCGGTTCATTAAGCCATCAGAAAAAAGTTTACTATATAAGGAACCCAGCTAATTGCATCTTTACAGCAACCCTCATACTAAGCAAGCATTTAGCGACAGTGGAGAGGAAAACTCCCTTTTAACAGGAAGAAACCTCCAGAGGATCCTGGCTCAGTATAAGCAGCCATCCACCACGACTCGGCAGATTTTGTTTTAAATATACATTTTTATCTGCATGATCTAACGTAAATCATGTTTTGCATGAAGGGAGTGTGTTTCTTTTTTGCCAGCCTGCAGCAGTGATATGCAATGATTTTGTGTTCAAATCCAGACCTTTACCTGATTTAGAGAAAGTTACATTTTCAAAAAGCTCTAATTTTTCCTGGTCAGTCCCATAAACATGAACTGATCTACACTAATGAGATTAGCTGACCAAAGTTCCTGCCAAGATCTTTTAGCCATCTCTGCAGAGTTCACCTGTTGGAGTGAAGCAAACCAAAGTTTTGTCTTTGTTTAAAATCTTCAGAAGCTTCACTTTCACTTCAGAGTCTGAAATGTAATAAATTATTCAAACACTAACAGACTTTTGTTTTTGTTTGGGAGTCTTGATGGAATCTGATAAATGTATTTTACAAAAATGGAATAATGCCGGTTTGTGTAGAATTTGTTGTGTAGTTGTCTGTAAAATTTACCAGGTTTCCCCAACACTTTTCAGATGGTTGCCCGTGTGTGTACTTCCTGTGAATAATCTAGTGTCATACCACCCCAGGAACTTCCCAGACAATGGTTCTGCTTTCCCCCAGCTGACCAAGTTCTCTGTGGTTTGTTGTGTTTTGTGTCACCAGGTTTCGTGGTGGGACATGCTGGATTGTACCAAACCTTCCTTATGTTCATAGTGGCCTACTTCATTATCTCCATGACTGTGTTGTCCGTCTGTGCCATCTCCACCAATGGAGCCCTGGACGCTGGAGGAGCCTATTGTATCCTCTTCACACACAAACACCATCATATGACGACCTACATGTGACAGTCAGTGTTCTATCAACCGAAATGTCGTTAGTTAAGCTGCCCGTGTGTGTGTACTTGTCTTAATATGCTTAAGTGGATACATTTGAACTTTTAACCCGTAGTGTGTGGATATTTCCACATTGTGGGGACATCTGGCTGGCCCACACAGTGACAAAATACCCTTAAACGTGGTTTTAGAGATATGGTATCAGTTAACTAGGGTTAGAAATAGAACAGCAGCAAGGGTATGGGTTAGGCATAATGGAGTCACTAAAAGGAATGGAAGTCAATGGAGGGTCAACACAACAATACATAGACAAGTGTGTGTGTGTGTGTGTGTGTGTGTGTGTGTGTGTGTGTATGTGTGTGTGTGTGTGTGTGTGTGTGTGTGTGTGTGTGCCATTTAAGACTCCTGAGGCCTGTGATCATCATCTACTATTTGTGCTCTTGTTAAAGTGTAAATCAGGTTTGTTGGGATTGTGCCGATAAAACACGAGTGAATCATGATTCTGGTAAATCTGTCAAAGTGAAACCAGGAGTTCAGGATGTGAGATGCCTTTTTCAGTTTTGTAAAAAGAAAAAAAAAGCCTCGTCAGTGTAATCTCCCTGCACCCGTCCCCCCTCTACCGTCCACTCCTTTGTTCCTTCCTCTCCATGATTGATGTCAAGTTGTTATTGTTGTTGTTAGCCTCAAGGGCAACATGCCGATTATCACTTGTAAGTCGCTTTGGACAAAAGCATCTGCTAAATACATAAACATAAACATAAACATAATCTGATATGGAAACACGTGCTCGTACGTGCACAGGAGATGAAACTCGGCAAACATGAAGTGTCTGTCAACTTGGCAATTATTCACAGCAAAGGGTTAAACTGGGGTCATTTACAGCGATCGGCCAGTAACGGTGACATGTTTCTTCTGTGTTATACATTTAAACTATTAGATTTCTTCTTTGTTGTCAAGTCCTTTTTTCACTCCTAAATCAATAGAATGGTTCTCTGCTGGGTTTAGAGTATGTTTATCATGCGGCTTTTACCAAATGTGATGCCAGGATTTAGACTGACTTTTGTACATTAGCAGCAAAAAAACCCGTAGAAGAAGTAACTAGGTTACAATTAAAGGGAGACTAGGTAGTTTTGGCTTGTTTTTAGCACCCCCTAGTGTCAAAGACACAACAGCTGAAGCATCTCCCAGCCTTCCTTAGTGTCTAGAGAGGTGATTCAAATAAACACATGAGTAATCCTGAGTACTCACTTAACAACTTAGAAAATAAATATGAGAATATCTCAAATTTCTGAGTGTGGAAAAAAAATTACATTCTAGTCCCCACTTATCAGCAGATTCAAAAATAAATCATCCGAATTTATGGGACCACAAAGGTAAACGGAGTACTAACTCTCCTAACAATAACCAACAAAACATACAAAAGTGCATCTCAAACCTGTAACATACCAAACATTTGAGTTCCTCGAATCGATTCAGAATCTTTATAAATAAGAATCCCGATTCAGACTTGAATCGATTTTTTTCAGCACCTCTAATATTATACATATATAACCAGCTCAGTGGTCTAGTGGTAGAGTGTCTGCCCTGAGACTGGGAGATCAGGGTTCCATTACTGGTTGGGTCATACCAAAGACTTTGAAAAAAATGGGACCCAATGCCTCCCTGCTTGGCACTCAGCAATAAGGGGTTGGATTGGGGGGTTAAACCACCAAATGGTTCCCGAGCGTGGCTGTGTCTGCAGCTCACCGCTCCCTCAGGGGATGGGTCAAATGCGGAGAACAAATTTCGCACACACATCAGTGTGTGTGACAACTAATGGCACTTTAACTTTAATATAATAGATATAAATTCATACACCAACTTGCTTGGTCTATGTTAATCAAGAGATTATAATATTTATTTTTAAACATTTATCTTAATAGCAAAAGTTATTTGTTAATTCAGGAGATCTAAAGATCTTTGCTTGTTTAGTGATCAATATGCACTCACTCCGTGTTTATTTCAAGAAAGAGCCAAGTATAAACAGTTTAAGAAATTTATTATTAAACAATTTAAAAGACAGTTTATAAAAGCTTTGGTATTAACAACAACCCTGTGTTTGGATGAATCTAAGGTGAAGCGTGTTTGTTTGCTGGCGAATGCATGTCTCAGAACGTGTATCTTAAAGAGAGGTCGTGTTCTGGGTGGAGAAAGGATTTGGTTTTGTCAATAAGCTAAGTTGTTTTTATTAAAGAGCATTCCGACGCAATCTGTGTTCTACCTCGCCGTCGGGCGACCCTCGTCGTGGATCCGGAGGTCAGAGGAGGATGTTGAACAGCCTCAGGGTACTGGGTCCGGTAGGAAAGACAGATGGTACCGACTCGTTCCGGTCCTAGAGATGCTGCAGACACACAGGTGGAATTGGGTTGTGTCTGCAGATTCTTAAGGAATCTCGTAGCCTCAGCTTGTTCTGCAGGTGTCGTTTTGTTGTGTCGGAGCAATTCTGCCAGCGTGACAGAAATGGCTTTGTTGGTTAAAGAGAGTGTGGGCGGCCGTCCCAACCTTCTCTAGAACTCACTCGCAAATGACGAGAGTTCTGTTTTAAAAGATGGCTGTTTTAACAAATCAGGTTTTAACATGTAGAAGGAAGATTTGACAAACCCGCAGAAACACGCCTCCCTGAGGATAGAAAGTTCTGGTGTTATGGGAAAAAATCATGCGAGCGCGATTACCTTTAACTTAGTTACTGTGACCTGTGTGAGCTGGCTAAGTGCACATGATTCTTGTCATAGTTAAACATTACTGATTATCATAAATAATTATTAACCAAAGAATAATAATTCATTTCATTAATTAAACAGTTATAATGAACCTTGATGATTAGCAGTAAAGAGGTTATTTTAAATCTTGAAATGTCCTCTTCTTGCTGTGGATGGAATAGCAGTCAGATAAGCAGGCAGCTGCATAGATTAAAGGAGTGGTAGCAGACTTTAAGTCTCCTGTGAAGGACTCTAATGCAGATTGGAGTAGTAGCCAGGGCAAGGTGACCCAGGCTATGTACCTGACCTGTGGGTCTTAAAACCAGGCCATTATGTGACGTTACACTTGGCTAATCCAAGAAGCTAAGAATGGGCTCCGGGGACCGGGGTAGCCCACCCGCTTGGCTGGCTGGCTCCCGTGTGATGCTGTCATGCTGGTCGTCTGTGGAGATCTAATATGGACTGGGACTGTTAAATTACAAGCAAAGCCTCAGACCACTGTGATCATAGCCGTGGCCTTTTACATCAGCTCATGCTCCACGGTGGGGGATCAGTGGGACATTAGCTACATTCTAACCCAAAGCTAACAGAGTTTTTTAGCAAGAAAAACGCGGTAGAGCCACTCCAAAGGGAAGGCACCTCCGGCCTGCTTAGTAACACAATCATAACTAGGTAAGCTGACTGAGGATATTGGGCTTCGGTGGTCCACTGTGGTCAAAGATGCTGGAGTCCGTCGTTGTCAACGGTCCCGGCTCTTGGAGTGTTGACTCGGTCGGATGACGAAGTGGTGTTATGACAAATGCATAGAATATTCCGTCATAGAACCAGCAAACTATTAGCGAGAAAAATGTGGTTGAGCGACTCAAAACTGAAGCAGCGTCAACTAAAAGAGCTGTGGTGTTTCTGTGGTCTCCTTCAGAGATCCACAAGTGAGCAGCATGACTACAGCCTCGCACCGGAGTCGGTCCGGCTGCCCGGGGAAACGAGAACAGCCAGCCGCCTGCTCTAGCAACTGTTCCTGGGCAGGAGACAGGAGAAGCTGGGCACCTGCTCAAGTTTCTCATGCCCCATTAACATGTTTGACCAAGCAGTTGAATGACACAGCATTTCCCCCATTCAACCAGCAAAATGAAGTACAGAAATATCATTTTACTTACTGATAAAAAGAAGCTGAATCTGCGTGGATGATCTGTTAGTGCAGCCAATAAAAACAGCTTGCCCTCTGCGTCCAACTAATTCCATGATTAACACAGAGGACAAAACTGAAGTTCAGAGAGTCCAAATAGCTGAACATCTATTAACGTGAGGCTGAGGCCTTTTCCTGGCTCACTTCCTCTGCAGCCCCTAGTGGATGAGAGTGGAACTGCAACTTTTGCCACTTCCTTGTTTTGTGTTCAGGTCTGAGAGCCCAGGGTTCCCCCATGGTTTATCTCCAAAAGGACTGATGAGCTAACAGCTAAAGTCCAAAAAGCTCAGACAAAAGTGAATCATTACCATCTTACTACTACAGCAATCTCACAGTGATTCATGCAACATTATTTTATAAGCCCTTTGAGCAGTAGCATCATCACAGTACTGTTCTGCATCATGTTCTCAGGTTATTTACAAGCACAGGTGTGTCCAGCGGCCAGGTCAATAGAGAAGTTCTTCATATTTTTGCATGAATAACCATAAAGTAAAAAAATTAAAATAAATAAATGACACGGAGCCTCTCGCATCACCAGCGTTGTTTTCCCTGACTCAGCACTCAGACATGATCAGCCGAGCCCTGGGTCCAGAGTTTGGTGGCAGCATTGGACTCATGTTCTTCCTGGCTAATGTGTGTGGCAGCGCCCTCTTTGTGCTGGGTCTGGTGGAAGCCATTCTGTCAACCTTTGGAGTTCCAGAAGGTAAATCTGAGTTTTGCTTTATAAAGTTAGGGATTTTAATTTAGATAAATTAAACCGAGAAAGAAGCTGTCTTGTAGTTTTTTGGTGTTATTCCAGTAAAGTAAAAACATCACTGCGTTATGATCACAGGAAATGTTTGACAGCCCTTTTCTGGAGCCTCGTTGCTGTTATCCAAATAATACATTTTGTATTGAGGTGGTTTTTCTTTTGCCTGATATTGAAGTTTTTTTGCTGATCTGAAACTTTTAATAAACAACAAAAGCTGAAGCAATCTGTAGGAGGCAAATTATGTTTCAATGCAATGTATTACATTGATGAAGTGACAAAGACCAAGATCCCAACAAATTGTAACCGTTCATTATTTTAAAAAGAAAAACATGTTGTGTATTTACATTTTCTGGTGTCATTTCCACTCAACGACTTTAGTTTGGATCTCTTATATTTTGGGTTAGATGAGTAACTTGGGGAAAAACAAGATTTTTACATTCAAATATATCAAATATTTACAGTGTGCAGTAACACAACACTGTTTTGTTTTGTGATGTTTTAGATGTGACTGTAACAGCCACTGCTCTCCAAGTTCTGCCCTCCGGCTACTGGTGGTCTCTGCTCTACGCCACCGCCATCGCCCTGCTGTGCCTTTTTGTGTGCCTGATTGGAGCCCACATCTACGCAAAAGCAACATTCATCATCTTCCTGGTTGTGATCTTTGTCCTTTTAACCGTCTTCATAAGCTTCTTCATAGTCAAACCAACAGTCGTCACGCTGCCGGGCTCGGTCGTCAACATGTCCGGGTTTCCCACCACAGCCAATTTTACTGGGTTCAAGCTGGAGACGCTGTGGGGAAACCAGTGGGGTAAGCATGGATGCTAAAGGAGTGTGTGTTGACCTTCATAATATTTTACATCAAAAGGTAGACATTTCTGAACTTACATGAATACAGAGTTGAAGTTGGGATTGTGGGGAGTCGCTACATACGCTGTCTGCAAAAAGAGAAACGTTCCAAATGGAAATGGAAATTGTAACCAACCAAACAAAACAAGAGGATGGGGTTTGAAGCTGAAGCCTCCTCTGTTGAAAGCTGAGTTTAGACAGATGGTGACATCAGATCCTTCAAAGTCATAAAGGCACATTGTGAAGACGGACCCATGTAAATATTTAAAAATCATTTTTTTACAAACACCAAGTCGACAGCAAGGATGGACAAGTATCACCATTTACTGCTGAAGCTCCAGCTCACCGTTCTGTCATTCCTGCAGGACATGACTGGTGTCCAACTGGTCTCCATCTATTGATCCAAAGCCCAACTGTCCCTCCCTCACTGCTGCTGCCAGAGAGTGGAGGTTTAAATAAAGTTGGACGTGTTTTCAGGATCCTGATGTCCACAAAAATCTGCCCAGACCACTCTGCTCCTTCTGAGGGGATTTATGTTGAAGCACATGATTACTGAGCTAATTGCTGTAACTCAGGCCTGCCCATGTGAAAACTATTACACACACACACACACACACACACACACACACACACACACACGCACGCACGCACGCACGCACGCACACACACACACACACACACATTAATCCTAGTTTGACAAAGTAAGGAGGATATTTGTTCGAAAAGTAGCTATTTGTCCATTTACTCCCGACTTTCTCTTGCACAGTGGCTAAGTTACCGATCATTAAACATTTCCACTGACACGCTGAACCAATACTTATTGATTTAGAAGAGCAGAAGTTATTCATTTTTAGTGTAAATCACCATCCATGACCTGCAGGTTTTGGATCAGTGATCAAAATCATCCTTCCTGTTTGTTGGCTGATTTTCTCACAGGTGTGCTGGTGGAGAAACTAATTGAATTTCTTTTAGGACATGCTGACTGCAGAAGTGTAGCTTTCAGAGTAAATTACTTGTCAACAAGATTAGAAAAGAGCTGCATAAACAGGGTCTGTTTGTCCCTCCTCTCATATGACTGTATGTAAATAAACACCGTGATCCTCAGTTGTTTGTGCTTCTGTAAATAGAAATGTGCTTTTTACAATGAATCGTTGTTTCTGAATCTGCAAACCGTAATCAGAGGAATGTTTATCAGGAGACCAAATGAAACGTCCTGTTAGAAGACCGATGATGTGGATGTGCTCTGTCTTCCTGCAGGTGGCTACACTTTAGATTACACAACAGGAAATATGATGACCTTCGCCTCGGTTTTTGCTGTGATGTTTAACGGCTGCACCGGCATCATGGCTGGCTCTAACATGTCAGGTAGGTGAGCAAAACCTGTGGATCACCTGGTGGTCTGTCAGGGCCAGTAGAGACGGTGGATGAACAATGTGGCAGCGAATTGGTGAATAGTTGAGGTTTTTATGAATGGGTTGTCTGGGAAACGGCTATTATACTTATGTTTGTCTGTGCTGCTGCCATCGCTGTTGCATCATACAATCATTTCAGTTGAAATACGAGAGGTGCTACAGTTAGTTAGCCTCACTGCTAATAGTGTAGCGCTAAAATGACAACATCTTTGGGGTTGGTAAATGTTGTTTTAAGATGGCTCTTTGATTCTGGCTCACTCAGACTAGCCTTTAGCTTGTCAGTTGAATAAAACACTAATTTGTTCCTTCTCATGAGGATTAGGGCGTGGAATCAATTATCTCGGGCAATACTAAAACCAGTATTATTTACCACAACGACTCTTTGGTTAAACAATACACACCATTCATTTCTCCTCTTGAGACAAATAACACACCATGCTGCGGTGTGGCTCGTCAAAATGAGATCATCCAGACATGTCCAGAGCACCAGAAGTTCTTTGTGCGAAGCCTAAAACATCCAGAGGTCACATTTTAAATAGACTGCAGACACATCACCGATGGATGGCCGGGTAAAATGTTGAACAAATGCGAAACATGCTAGAAATATTTTTAAAATGAAAGTAAAGCAGCTTATGAAGACCAGATCTGACTTTTTAAACAAGCTCCAGAAGACTCATGAGAGTTTAGCCTTCAAACAGGATGACAAAATAAACGCGTGTGCTTGCAAATGGAATGTGATGGAATAAACAAGCATTTGTTTGTTGATTATGTGTTTTTTGTTGTGGTTTGGAGCCAAAACTAAAATAAAATTTCCATTTGAATTGATTACACATCCCTGACAACAGGGAAACTTATTTGTTGTTAAAAATCTCAAAAACTCACTTCAGAACATCAAAATTAGTCCTGTACATGATACTGAAGATCATCAGCAGGACATTGTGAGTTCAGATGATTCAGAAGATCCATAGAAGTTTAACTATTTAAAATTCATTTGAGCATCTTGGATGAGTAGCGCAGCATCTTCACGACCCTCAAGTCCAACGGCCATTTTTTTTCCTGATTTTCTGCAGTTATCTAGATGCGACCTAGTCAGTCTTTTCTTTTATGTCAAAGGGTTGTTCAGAACTTCTCTACACCATTCAGGTGGACTCCTGTTTCACTCTAGAATATCCTGATCAACAGTTTATGCCCTTTAAAGGCTGCACAGTGCCTAAGTCTTAAAAACAAGAATATAATGAAGCATCTCCACTTATCTAAGGAATGTCACGGACGTGTCATAGTATGTTTGTAAACCTGACCACTGAAGAGATATAAATGTTCAGCCTTTTCTGGCTTCCATCCATTATCATCTATTTATCCGGAGTTGGGTCGGGGGCAGCAGCCTAAGCAGAGGCCCAGACTTCCTTCTCAACAGCCACTTGGGCCAGCTCCTCTGGGGGAATCCTAAGGGGTTCCCTGGCCAGCCGAGTCCCTCCAGCATGTCCTGGGCCTTCCCTTGGGTCTCCTCTTTTCTTACTTTTGCCGTTATAACGCTAACGCGTAACATGCCTGTAACATTTAGTAAGCTGAACCAATTGATGGTCAGATGATCTAAAACATTAGAGCTGAGTGCACTTTCAGAAACAGCTTCTGTTGTTTCAACTTACGTTTGATGGATTTGAACACAATTGACCGTATCGTGTATTCTTCTGTATCTGTGCTTCTATTTATCTTTTTTTGACATTTTGAATAATCGTTTTTAACCGTTTCTGTTTTCATCCATCAGGTGACCTGAAGAATCCCAGCTACTCCATTCCACGTGGCACCATCACAGCTGTCATCTTCACCTTCATCACCTACAACCTCCTAAGTGTTCTTGTGGCCTGCTCCTGTGACCGGTCTGTCACACATTTGTTTATCTCATTTGTCTTTCTTTTATGCTAGTTATAATGAATTCACTTTATTACTTCAAAAGTTGGTGACAGAACCCTGAGCAGACCATAAATCCACACATTTCCAAAATGGAACAATAAAACTATGACTACTAATGTTTAATTGTAGACACAAAAATTTATGCATGTAGATGACATCTAATGCTTTGAAGCTATCAGATGATGCAGATGGTTCATTTTCTGCTTCACAAATCACAACTCAAGCATCTAAAAGAGGCGGCCAATTTAAAACCATTTATTCCAACTGAATTTCTTTCTGCGCCATTTGTTAATCTAACTCAAAACCATGAGGGAATGAAAGATGCACAACTGCCGGCAGTAAAAGTACAGAGGCAGATGCTGAGGCCTTGAACTGTATGTACTGGTGTTCTATTTAATACCGTTGGATGGGCTGATTAGTCACCTTGACTATAAGGTAAAACTTAGGTATCCGTGGAATGAAAATCCCTCCCTAATCCCGCAAATACCTTGTAATATTCTTCTGATGCTATCTATGCTGCTTTCATCATTGCAATCCCATGTAGAGAATGAAAAGCACACAACCTGCTTAGTAAATGCTTCACTTTCACCCACTTCTTAAACTATTGGCTCCTTTCTGAGGAGAAGCTCGATCCAGACCCTGATCCAAAGGTTCTGGGTTTCTGATCACTAATTGTAGCATTGTCCTAAAGTCGTTTTAAACAGTCTTAAAAGTCTTGGAAGTATTGAATTTTTAAATTTGGAAAGAATACCTTAAAAGCCTTGAAAACATCTTGAATTTTGGTATATGGTTCTTAAAAGTTGTGATGTATGTTATGGCTGAAACAAATACTCAAATGGTTTGACTAAATTCCACTAATCATTTTTATTGATTCGAGGCTTCGTTAAATGCACATTCCACAGCCTGCACATATTATACTGGTGAACAAAGTGGTCATTTAGGTGTTATGGAGGAACATAGAGAAACTAGCAGAGACAAAAACATTTTCAAAGTCAGACATGCTCTAAAGTTTGTGGACAACCATCCATCCACAAGCAGGTTTGGTAATGCCAGCAGGTAGCACGTTCAATTCAGTTCAGCTTATTTATAAAGCACCAAATCACGACAAGAGTTGTCTCAAGGCACTTCACACAGGAAACATTCCAATACAGGTCAGTTCATTAAGCCAATCAAAAAAAAATTTCCTATATAAGGAACCCAGCAGGTTGCATCGAGTCACTGACTAGTCAGTGACTTTACAGCAATCCTCATACTAAGCAAGCATGTAGCGACAGTGGAGAGGAAAACTCCCTTTTAACAGGAAGAGACCTCCAGAGAATCCTGGCTCAGTATAAGCAGCCATCCACCATGACTGACACACACACACACACACACACACACACACACACACACACACACACACACACACACACACACACGCACACGCACACACAATCGCTGTTGAGTGATAAGACAAAGATGGACGTAAGCGGTTAATGTTGCGCAGGTGGTAGTAAGCTAAACAAGTGGCAGAAGTGACATGAGACTGGTGAGACAGAGTGCTGTCCAAAATTACCCCAAGGCTATTTATCTAATCTAAGCAGGTGGCAGTGGTGTTTTCTATTACAATGGTGAACATTTTGGCCTTCCCTAAAGCACTTCGGGTTCATGGAGGTTCAGCTTGTCCAAGATGGATGAAAACCAGGACTTAATTTCTGTAAGGTATTTCTGTGAGTGAGAATGGTGGAAGCATTGTTGATGGTGCAGTTGAGATACATAGCTGAGTGTCATCAGCGCAACAGTGAAAATTCATATTGAATTTGCTGAAATTTAAACCCAAAGGGAGCAGATATATTATGTAGCGATGCACCGATGTGACATTTTTGGGCCGATATCCGATATTAAGGTCAGTATAATGACCGATAACCGATATTTGCCGATACCGATATACTGACATTAATGCTTCTAAAATCAGCAGATTTTGTATAGAATGAAAATTGTTAAAGCTGAATTTACGTTATTATGTACACACAACACACATGTTTACGGTTCTGAGAGGATTTCATTCACTTCACATGACTAAACAAATACCCCCCCCCCCCCCCCCCCCCCCCGAAACAGGCAAACAAATGGAGATGAGATGGAAAAAAATATGGGTTGTTACTATCGGCCTGGTTTTATTTATCAAACTAATACCGATATGTTAAAAATTGACTAACATCGGCCGATATCGATGCCAATTTATTGTCCTTCCCTAATATTATGAATAGAAGTGAGCCGAGAACTGATCCTTGTCGGAGGAGGGGAGGAGTCCAAGACCCCGCCTGACAGATACAGTCACACACTCCCACCCTCATGCTCACACATAAACACATTCAAGACACACACACACACACACACACACGAATGTATGTCATAGACCCAGTCATGCTCCCCATATGCACCCTACTCACTCAGTACCGGTACTGCTGCACAGAGTTCACAACCATTCCCGGATATTCATTATCAATATTTTATTATTCAAATAATAAAATATTAGATGGCTGCAGCCCTACTGTATTTAACTTCCAATGTATCTCATTTTTCCTCAAGAGTTTCTTTGTCAACCACAATATTTTGAATAAACTATGTAGAATGCGTTGCCACAGCTATTTCCCCGTAGGGCCGTGAAACATAAAGTTTTTATATAAATGGCCTTAAAAAGACTTGAATTTAACTTGAGGGAACCTGTAGGAACCCTGTTTAAAGAGCCAAACATTTGATCCTGCAGTACACCACTTCAAAACTGCTCATTTATTTTAACAAAGGGCTGATTTATGTTTTTATCAACCTGTTTAAAAAGAACCACCTTGACTAAAAATTTCAGTGTTTTTTTAAGTGGATAGTCTTTGATGTTTCCCTGCAAATAAAGACAGTATTTCTGTTAACAATCAAAGCTTTTATAACCAAATTTAAAAAATGTGTTATAATTTAAACATTCTTATATTTTGTGCTTTTCATCTAAAAGTTTTCATTTTGTGGACCAGTTTTAGAAGCTTACAGTTTGTCCCCAAACTTGTAAGATTTCATTAAATGATTCCTCTTAAACATCTAAATATAGAAACAGTACAATGTTCAAATGCATCTTAATTTACATAGACTGGCTTCTAACAAGAAGTCTATCAAGACTGCCATTTACTTTGATCTCCTCACTTTTCTCCTCGAAGCTTTGAGTCCTTAGTGAGGCAGATCGTATTTACTTTATTCCCTCTGTCCTTCTCCTTCTCCACATTTCTAATAGTCTCTCCAACTAGCTGTCAGCTGATGAGTGCCTGAGTTCAGTATTGATGTAGCTCTAAAGCGAGTGTTGCCAAGGCGCTAAACTGACATGACAGAGCTATAAAAGGGCATTGGAGATCGATATGACCATCATTTACCCTGCCACATCGTCCTCCCTGCATCGGCCTTCTACAGAATAATCTCAGTACACTTTCTGTACTTCTGAAGTATTCTATAATCACATATTTTGTTTGTAGCTTGGCTGAACAAGTACACGAAAACACTCTCCACATCTCTCTGTACTGGCCAAGAAACATTGATGCAATGTGTTTCTCCACAGAAAGAGTTTCCAACGCATAATCAAAGGATAAGAATTCTTGGCTGCACATCACCAGACATCGCTGCCAGAGACACTTAATCCTCACACATCAGAGTTTGTCTCATTATTTTTACAAATTATCTTTTTAGCACTTGTCTAAAACTCCTTCACTTGTGTTTGTGGTCTGGCTATCAACACACTGGCCTCCCTCACCTCAAGCCAACTTTTGCCACATCATTGTGATTTCCTTCTAGAAAATCTACATTTAGTGTTTTTTGATTGATCACTTCTGCAATCAAGGATCTTTTCTACGAACCCCTGCTTCAATGTATTTATTTTATTTTATTTATTCATTATTCAACCAGGAAGGTTCCATTGAGATTAAAAACCTCATTTTCAACGGAGTCCTGGCCAAGAGGCAGCAAAATATAGTTACAACATCTTTCAGTTACACATGGTATGTACAAAATTACAGAAGGCAGTTGCAACACAGGGAATTTGTGTCAAGGGCTCTCAATCTGGTTTTAAATGTATTCAAACTCCGTAAATTTCCAGTTTTCCTACAACTTGTTCCATGCAGAAGGAGCAGAGTGAATGGAAGCCCTTTTGCCCAGTTTGGTGTGAGCAGACAGAACATGAAGTAACAGCTAAGCGTTTGCAGTGAGAAGTTACACTTATAGATGTAGGTGGGTAGTAGTCCAAGCATGGCCTTATATATGAAAGTGTACAAATGTCCCAACCTTCCCACTCAAGAATACAATTCACAATGATGGGTCAGTGGTCTACAGTACTGTACAGAATCCATTTTAAAACTCTGCTTTTTGTTTTCAAGTCCCAGAATGGGTTGGCTCCTCTGTATATTGAGGAGCTGGTGAACCCCTAAACTTTGGCAAGGAATGAGGTCAGGCTCCCAATTTCTCTTAGGAATTCCAAGGACTTGTTTGAAAACTAAGGGAGACTGAGCGTTTTCGGTGGTGGGTCCGAGACTCTGGAATGGCCTTTCCCTACACCCAAGGTCTGTACAGAGTTTGGAACATTACAAATCCCTACTTAAGACATACTTATATGAACAGGCTTTTATGGCAGGTTACATTTTAGTTGAAGGCTTTTATTATTGTATGGTTTTGTTGTGTTGCACTATTATGTTTGTGATTTTACCTGTTTAATTTACTGGATAGTGTGTTTTCATGCTGATTCTTATTCCGGTAGCACTTTTGGTTGCTCACGTAACTGTTCTGCAAATATAAACTTACCTTGACCTTACAGTTAGTAATACACCTCAGTGAGGCATGATACACCACATCAATCTTACCAAGACACTGTGCTGGGGCATTCATATACAAAAGGTCTTCATAATCCAGAATAGACAAAAATGTTGCAGTGACGAGTCGTTTTTTCCCTTAATAAAATGTATGTTTAAAAAAAAAACGCACTGAGAACCAGCTGGCATTACCAGAAAAAGCCCTTCTTATTATTTCAAGCTCAGTTTTCAGACACCTAAATCCCCTCTACCATGACATGTCATGCCTAGTTAGTCCGCCAGTGACTCAGGCCAACATCCCAGTGGAGGGAGAGACGGGAGAGATGGGTAGGAGTTGTTTGTCCCTGTACCAACAGAGACCGTCCAACTGGCACCACTGGAGCTGAACTAAAGAGCAGTTAGGGAACCGATCAAAAAGCAGCTCATTCAAGCAAACAAATACAGACAAACAGGCTTTAGAGACCACTAAGGACATTAAAATAGTGTAAATGAATCACACAGTAACAAAGTCAGAAGAAAGTCCATCCATGATCTGAACTGTTTTATCCACACTAGGGACGCAGGTAGCAGGTGTTCGTCTTCAGTGGTCATTGGCCGAGGGGCAGGGTACACCGTGGATAGGTCGCCAGTCCGTCACAAAGCACTTCTTACAACAGGAACCTCATAACTTTTAGGTAGTTTCACCTCATCTCAAATTGCTTAAAAGCTGGTTTTGCCCAAGGGCAGAATCAGTTTGCTATTTGAAATGATTTTCAAACTTAGTTTGAGCTTTTTCAAATAAAGTTGGCAAGAAGCTGAATCTACACCAGTAAAATAATGGTTAATGGCTCTTTAAAATTTCAGACTTGTTCCGGGAACATTTCTGTAACTCCAGTAACAATACTGAGTTTTAGCTGCATGAACAGGGATGTCCAATTTATTTATTTATTATGGTCCTCAATATCAATCAGAGCAATTTAATATTATCTGTCAATATTCTGCTTCAATTACTTTGCATTTTTACAGCATAGTATAGACCATCACTACTTTAAATCTGTGCACGTGACTTTTTGCTGAGGATGAGGTCACATGGTTTGTTTCATAAATCCTATCACACGACTTTTAAATAAGTACAGTTTTAAACAACAGTTGCTTGCGAACGCTCTTTATTGATCTCCAATCAGTATGTGTTAAACGCGGTTACGACTCTATCTAAATACAGGCGAGTCAGCATTTACCACATTGGGAACTAGTGACAAACGATAATTGGTGTTTAATTGCAAACACCCCCAAACAACTCCTCAAGCTCTGCGAAACAACTGGGCGTAAAGGTAAAGTCCTCGTTGTCAGGTCAGTTAGCGGTTTGACCATGAGCTGGAAGCTCAACAGCGCATGTAAAGTGTTTTGTGCAGATATCACATGATGTGGTTAAACAGCTTTAAAATCAGTTTTAGTGGAAATATTCCATTTGGATGCAAGAAGAATTAAGGAACATAAGAGCAGGAAGTGAAACATGGCCAAGTTCCTCTGTGATTTTTTTAAAATTCTTTTAGTGATTTCATACACAGAACCATGCTATCTGTTTTGTTTCCTCTTTGTGTTTGAGTTGTTTGGTTTGCCACTACTGACTATCCAAACCCAAAACTGTAATAATTTCTTTAACCTCTTGTTGTTGGGCATTACTGAAATGTTTTCCTCACCTACCCTCTTTAAATGCATTTAACTGCTTTGTAACAGCTGGAATTAGTTTTTGGTGCTTGCTTTCATTTACACAGTAAGGTGATTTGTGTAATGTTCAGACCAACACTTGAGTCAACTCAGAAAGAACCCTGTGATTTCCCAGCACCATCAGTCAGGCAGTAATCACTGATAGTTCTGTGACGGTTACTGGTTCCACTGGTAAACTTTACATTTTAAAACATTTTACCTGCTTGTAAGTAGCTCACCGATTTGCATTTTATCTCCCGCCGTTAGAAAAAGAAGACATTTATTGCTGTTTCTGCTACATGAATCCACTCCACTCCTAGAAAAATATTGCCAACAGTACCTAAAGCACATCATAAAACTTAATTGAATTTCTGCAGTAGAAAAAGAGTAAGACGAACATTTATTGTGCCGTAGGAACCAGGAATTTCTGATTTGTGAGTGCATAGTTGCACGTTTTCCCAGACTGCACTTTGTTTGAACTGTTGGGTAATTTAGTCAGAAGTTTTATTCTCCTGTGTTTGTTTCTTCTGTAATAATATGGCTGATCACAGACCAGCATCTTAAGGTGTAAAGATTTCAGGTCTTTTCCTCTTAATACTTCACGCCCTGACAGGCAGGCATTCATTAAGTCAGGCAGACATACCCCTCATGTCTTCAAAAATACGGGAGATGTTTTCAGATTTCCTCAGTTCTCTGGAAGACGTGTAACCTTTTGTCCTCTTACTTTGAAAAGAACATTTATTATTTTCTCTTTGTCTAGACCACAGTTGTTCCACGAGCCATGCACAGGAGGTAAAATCAGGCACCTGTTTGTCCATAAACTGCAAAAATAAATGTCCTTGAAATTACCCTGCCTGACAAAAAAATATGTTGCTAACAAAAAAGGCCACACTCTTAATATTTTGGTGAACCACCTTTAGCTTTGATTACGGCACACATTCGCTGTGGCGTTGTTTCTATAGGCTTCTGCAACGTCACCAGTTTTATTTCCATCCAGTGTTGCATTCATGTTTCACCAAGATCTTGATGGTAGAGTCTGACCGCTGCACAAAGCCTTCTCCAGCACATCCCAAAGATTCTCAATGGGGTTAAGGTCTGGACTCTGTGGTGGCCAATCCATGTGTGAAAATGACGTCTCATGCTCCCTGAACCACTCTTTCACTATCTGAGCTCAATGAATCCTGACTTTGTCATCTTGGAATATGTCCGTTCCATCAGAGAAGATGGAATGACCTGGTCATGCAGGATATTCAGGTAGTCAGCTGACCTCATTCTTGGAGCACATCCTGTTGCTGAACCTAGATAAAGCAGTGTGTATTCTTACCTTGACACATGGTTGTTATTCACATAATTTAAGGCTATTTCCATATACAAAAGTAATATAACAGCCATTTATACAGAAGTGGTGACAAATGATGAACTCACTCTTCCAGCTTCAGAGGAGGCCGTAATGAAGGTTTTTAATGTTGAAACATCAACATATCAAAGCCCCATCTTTCATCAGGATTCTGAGCATCTAAAGGCTTTACTGTGAAATGTAACAGTGTGGTGATGTAAAGTGTTGTTGGAGTATGGTTCAGTTAAAGGGTGTAATGTGTATTAATGCTGTTCATGGTTCAAGGTTAATCTCCACAGTCTTTTTAAAGAGTCTCAAATGCTGACTTTGTAATGAGAGCAGGAGTGAAAACCAAATGGCTGTTATTGCAGAAGTTGTCCAAAGCGTGGCAGTCATGCTCTCTCTACAGCCGTGGTGCTCCCTGAGTAGGGGGAATCAGAGTGACTAACAATCCTTTTTTAAAAGGCTCTTTGAGATTGCTACCTGCTGTAAATTGTAGCTCTGCATCGTAATTTCAGCAGTAAAGATTGTGAGCTTTTAGACGTGAATGCCAGTGAGGTGGGATAACTCACACTGGTGATGATTGCTCTGCACCAGGAGGGTACTTTAGTTTACAGCCTACCTGAGTCAGTTTGTGTGTGTGTGTCACTCAGGTGGGAGCAGAGGAAAGTGTGTACTTATTATAACAACTAGTGAGGTCGTCAGGGTCGACACATTGTACAGTTTGACATGACCTGCCTATCAAGATTCCCCTATTAAAGTAGCAGAGTTATCAGTGATTCTGACATTTCTAAAGTAGTCATAATATAATCCAGGAATAGTGTAGTGATAATTTACTCAATGCTTAGAAGGAGGTGTTGCCATAAATGTTTAAGCATTCCAGTTACAAAATCCCATTTTCTGGAGCAACTCTTGACCAAAAGGGTGGAGTGCTTGTTTGGGGCTTGGGTGTCTATGTTTACCTCTAACAGCGGAGTTTGTGTCCTGTTCCTGAGTGATGGTAGGATGGAGTGGGAGATGGATCAACAGGTCTGGAGATTCATCTGCAGTAATGATGCTGTTGCTCTGGTCTGTTGTGCTGAAGAGGTAACTGACCCAAAAGACCAGTCCTTCTACGTATCAGTTGTCAACAGTGGCTGTGAAATTTGGCTCCCGACTGAAAAGAATGAAATCCTGGATGCCAGTGATTGATTTAATCTTCTTCCTTAGGTGACTGGGTTCAGTGAGGAGCTCGGTCGTCTGGGGGAACTCAGATTGGAGTTTCTGCTTCACCACAATTCATTAAGAACTCAAAAAAATTACGATACTGTGCAAAAGTTAATTAATTTCAGTAAAAGTAAAAGGGTCCCAAACCAAGTACTGAGTACATAATAGAGGTGTGAAAAATGATCAATTCTAAGATGCATCGCGATTCAGCCGTGCATGATTCCGCATCGATGCAGCAGCGTAACATAATGAGATTTTCTCCCTATATCTATGTCTATGTTCTGGACGCGCGAGGACAATAAAGTTTTGAGGTTTTACAATTACTTCTGGGGGCAGAGTTGCAATGACATGCGCACTGCGTTGCCCTAGCGCCAATTTAAAACAGAAATAGCGGACAGGGATACAAAGCGAACATTACCAGTAATCAAAGATGTACCCATTACATTTAAATCGGATGTCTGGGCTAATTTCGGTTTAGGTATCCTGGATGTGAAAGAATCGCTTAACACAGTATTTGTTTACTATTTTTAAGTTCAGTAGTATTCTATCTTAAAGCTGCTCTACCGAAAACATTATTTCTTATTTTATTTAATTACTTATGGGCAGCACACTTATGGGCAGCAAACCTTCCCTTGCTAAGTGCATGTCATCCTGCCACCAATATAATTGCTGTTTTGGGGAGTTCCATCCATCCATTTTCTGAACCCGCTTGTCCACGTAGGGACGTAGGGTTTTTTCCTGTTTCTTTAATAAAAGAAACCCTGAAAACCGTAAAAGGTGAACTTATAAATCTTATTGCATTTATCACACTGCTGGACTTACTTGTTGGTTCTCGAGCATTGAGGTTATCTTATTAAAGCAGTATATATAGGATAAACATATATGTGCCTTACCTGGGTATGCGATATAACAAAACAAAACTGCCCTATTTTTGTCCAGCTGTGTACAGCAGATCAGTTTCTCTTCTATAATAATGAAAACTGGTTTAAAATGGGTCTAAATGATATTCTGTTTTAAAAAAAATTTCGATTAAATGATACATATTCAAACAGATGTTGAGAGATGTGTTCTGACTTGCAATCAGCTTTAACCTATGAAAGTGAAGACGTAAGATGGCCTATAAAGTAATAAGATAACCCTAATGCTTGAGAGCCAACCGAAATAGTCAGTCTAACAGTGTGATAAATGCAACAACATTTATTACAAGTACACATTTGACATTTTTCTTCTTCTTTTACAAAAGAAACTAAAATTGGGTTGATGCAAACAAGACAGAATGGGTTTTACGGTAGTAAGTTTGCATTTTCTTCAAATAACTCCTAAGTTTGCTGTTACATGAAGTAGCCAATCGTAGGAGAGCCCTTCAAGTCAATCAAAGGCGAAAAAGATGGGACCTTTCTTGGACCTACGATTCCAAATATGCCTGCCATATAGTCCCTCACTCACCCACGGTGCTGAGAGAGACGTAAAGTTAGCAGCCGACAAACAGCCTTTGCTGTGGTTTAATATTGCTGTAAAAGCTCAATGAACGAGTAAAAACCTGAAATAAATAAATGAATAAATAAAATGTGCAACTCTGTTAGCTAATAATTGGGTTCTGCTCCCATAACAGTTTCAGCAAATGACTGTTTGTTTTTTTGTCTGACTTGTAAAAACCAAAATATTCTCAAGGGAGAATTTCCTCCACCGGCTAGGTGATGGAGCGTGTCTGTATCGGTGTTTTTGATTGGTTGGGAGTAATTAATGAATCTAGTACTAAGCTACCTCATAAGCTATTATGAAAAAGGAAAGGAAACTTTTTTTTTATCAAAGTTTTTATCAACTCTGTTTTTTTTTCTATCGCACCACATGTCTATTGATAGTTGTAAATCATTATTGAATTATTGCCCTGCCCTACTTTAAAGGGTAACGTTTCAAAAATTACCATAAAAGTGAAACTACTAGTGCGTGTAATGATAGTTTTCAGTATCTTTTACTTAAAAGTCTAAATTTTTCTCTCCAGCTTTACAACAGCTCGAGCTTATTTGGTTGTGCCTGTTTTGTAGCTTACCATTATTAGAGGAGTGAAGGATTTTGTTCTTTGACTAAATCTGCCACTGTGTGAATATGTTTGGTGATGAAGGCGATGGAGGCCGCGTGGATACGAGGGGAATCTATTAACCTCGTGTGACCAACCAACCAGCCATGACAGATTGCCCTGTCGCTTGTGCCCCACAGCATCAGTGACCTGTGGGCTAATCCACCCAGTGTTATAGAAGCTTTTGTGTTATTAACCTGACTTGATAATTATATTAATTTGAATCTTCAGGCCTTCTTTGTGGTGCTATCTCTGCCATGCAGCTTTGTGAATCTGTCGTGCCATGCACAAAAACACACGGGCTGATTTTGTCTTCTAACAGCTCAGTTCACGTTTTTCCATTCCATTCTGAAAAATAATTTTATTTTGATTAGTATTTTGTTTGTTTCCCCTCCAGCTGTGATTATACTCCAGTTGTCTCTCTTTGTTCTTTATTTTTTTCTTACACGCATGATTTTTATTCATTATTAGTATTTAATTCCATTTGCTATAAAACCCTCCAGAACTTTAAAGCTTTTTCAGTAATTCTGGGCTATTAGCTTCTTTCCAGAATCAATGGTCAGTCCCCTCCATTAAAAATCCCTGTGACCTAACGATAGACCACATTTCTAGCTCTGATAACTCTTGCTTCCTTTTGGCTCTACTCCAGAATTCCCTCTTCCCAGAAGCTCTTCAAGGCAACAAGTGCACCATCCCTGCTCGGCTTTTTTCTTCTTCTCCACCTCCCCATCCCATTCTGTGGCACTATCACCTCACACCAGTGTTCTTGGCTTCCATTTTTCCTGTTCTCCTTGTCTGTCATCCATCCATTCGTCCATCAATTGTACTTCCTTCTTTTGTTATTCGCCTCCTATCGCTTCACTGCAGAGATTCCAGTCACTTTTGCCCAACCTGCTCCTTTTTCTTACTGCTTTCCATTTTTTATTTTCGAGTAGTGGGTTTAACAATACCTGTGTCACAGGCCAAGTCTTCTGCATGTCCTCTCTGAATAAAATGTGTTTCGTTGGACCTCTGCTTTTTGGGGGTGTAGAGTTTAGAGGGGAGAATTAAGAGTGGAACTAAATATTTTTTCTGTTTAATGTAATATGTTAATAATAGAGAGCCTAAGTCTCCTCCCTTTCCGGTTGGCTCATGAGTCTCCGGAAGAACAAAAAAAATGAATGCAAGTCAACGGGGCTATTTTTTAATCTGCTTTGCCTTAAGCCTGCCGCACACGAGAACAAACTGAGCAAACAACCTTGAATGACCGTTTGCGCAGCAGATACCTCACTGTTTGCCCCTGATTTTCACTGAGTTTTCTGCCTCACAGGGGGTAAAAACTCGTCATGTGTGCACTACGTGAGCTGCTGACTGAGCTGAAATATTCTAGTGGCCAATCAAAGCGCGTACTCCGCTCACATGATTCCATGCAATGATTTAGGTATCTACTACCCCTATCACCAGGAAAACCACACACTTTAAGTGTTTTCATTTTCTGTTTTTCTCAAAGTAAATGTATTCAGAAGGTTCCTTTTACTTCTGGGCTTCCTTCCTGGAGCTGCAAGTCACGAAAGCCTCTGGTCTCGATTTAGACATTTTTAGTTATGTGGCAATAGAATGAGACCAAATGCTGTCTTGAAGATTTTTTGAGGAATCCAGTCTTTAACAAAAAATAAATTAAAAGACAGACATTCTCTCCTAAGCTCTTTCACAAGTCATGTGCACATCAAACTAGCAATTATCTTGTAGAGCTTTTACATGTGCAACATCACCTAGAAAGCTCACTGACAATCAGGTATCAGCCAATTGGTATAGCAAGTGTGGCTGAACAGAAAACTGTTAAAACAATTTTTAGATTTTATGGTAAAACGCCAGCAGTTGGGGTTGCCAGAATGGTACCATAAAATTACACGTAAAACATTTGTCTTTTATAGTAAGAAGGTATTGTTATTGTTGCTTTTACAGTTAAAATGGTACTGAAGTCGTCATTTTACTTTAGAAGAAAATGCTTTTACTTGAAAAACCCGAACCGTAAAATGAACTTGAAGAAAATGTATAAAATAACATTTGTGCCACCAGAAGCAAAAAAAAAAATAAATAAATAAAAATAAAAAAATCCACAAATAACAAAATTCAAAGAGTGGTCCTCATCACCCTTCACTGTTTATTTCATAGAATTAAATAACCAATTAACTGCTGTTAAGGTCATAACCGGTTAGAATAGCTATGCCTGCTTAGTTGCTGTTCAGTATTTCACTTGTGTGTAAAATTATAGCAGTCAAAAGCGTTGAGTCGTTAATGGCATCAGTAATGAACAGCAGCACAGCCTTCACATTAGGGCTAGGCAATATATCAAATATGTATCATTATCGACATTTCTGAGTCTTATCGAGATAATTTTTCCCATGGAAATACATTTGATAATGAAAAGATGTGTGTAGCTTGGCAACGTTCATGTCCCTTAACTCATTCACTGCCAGTCGTTTCCTGGTCAGTAAAGCCCTTCGCTACCAGCGCTTCTCACCGTTTTTACTGTTGTTTTAAGAGTCACAGAACATTGCGTGCTAGGATGAAGTCAACACCAAAACAACCAAAACAAAGAGGAGACTCACCTCTTACATCAGGAAGAATCTGCGCGTTTCGAACGATATCCATTCTTTCATAATCCGTTGTTGAATTGTGATCGACAGAAGCTTTTCCGGCTCGCGCCTCACTTTTTTTTACAGCAGCGGCCCAAAACGATCTCCTAACACATGGATTTTCTGCTTCCTTATCACGTGACGTATGCGGATGAAAATCGGCTTCAGAGCTTAGATGTTTGTTCTCACTGTGCAGGGGCTCGTTCCGATGCCCACACAATAAAAACATTTAAATGACGACTTTAGTCATCATTGGCTGTAAATGAGTTAAAGAAGCTTTACCACCTTTAGTCACGTAAATATGTGACTCAACGTAATACATGTGACAGCCTCATCTAGTGGACAACTTTTGTTTCTGTGCATACCTGTATCATTATCAATTGATTGTTATCGAGGTGAAATCCTCAATATATCATGTTATTGATTTTAGGCCGTATCGCCCAGCCCTACTTCACGTGCATTCACGAGTCCGGTCAAGAACAGACACTTCCTTCTGACTAACCGTTCAGCCAGACCTCACCTAAGTGCTGCTAAACACACTGGGAAACAAGAAGTAACTCCTTACGCCATTATCAACCAAACAAATCTGTATATATTTTTTCAACAAATACATTCATCATTCATAGTGTTTTACTATTATAAACTTTGAATAGTGTTATAGTTGGTGGGTTTTATCTGTCATAATTTTATGGTTTATCCCAAGGCTATTTTTTACAGTTGCCCAATGAGTAGTAATAGAACAAGTAGCTGGAAAATGGATGTTTTTGTAAAAAGACCTAAAAGAGAGGCCAAATATTAAAAATGGCTAAAATGACACCATTCATAAAATGGGTTGGGTGTTAAAAATTGGGGAGTAAAATTTGGTAAATGCTTTTCAAAGTGATAAGAGAGAAAGAAAGATGCAGACACAAGCTTTAACGGGCAGAGTGCATATACTGTGCTGATATGAAAGGAAAGGCTAGGAAGTAAAGATGGAATGATGGAGAAAAAGAGAGAAGAGGAGGTAGCATGGGTGTTTGTGCACGCAGAGGCCTTGTTAGTTATTGATCCCATTTAATAATCCTTAACCACAGCCTACTCCCCTGAGAGCACTTAACTCTCCCCTACCTTCCCTCCCTTGCTGCCTCTTACAAGCCATCTCTCTCTCTCTCTCTCTCTCTCTCTCTCTCTCTCTCTCTCTCTCTCTCTCTCTCTCTCTCTCTCTCTCTCTCTGTTTTTTATTTGCTTCCTTTCCCTCGCTTGCTACTTCTTGTCTGTGTACCTTCCTCATTCCTCGTGAGTGTTGGCTACACTCTAAAAGTACCAAGGTCAAGGAGAAGTGAGTCGAAGGGCCAGCATTAAATCCCAGCAGTGAAGAGAGTATATCTGAGCTGTTGCTTTGGTGTAAGTTCAGTTGTCTCTGAGAGGCCTTAGCTCATTCAAAGAAGACAGGTCCAAACATCGGCTCTGGAGAACTAGCATGGGTCTGGAGATCCACATTCACACACCTTTTTCATAGTTGTGGCATTTTATTTTATTTTATTTTTTTACTTTTGTAAGTGTGCTCTGAGGGTTTTGATTCTGGTTTTGCTTGCAAAAAGAGTTTAATTTTTTTTTCTCGCTGCTGGCAGGGTGGGGAGTACTCACCTTTTCTTTCAGCTGCAGTTTTATGCTTTTATTTGACATTCAACAGTGGTTCACATTACTCTACACTTGTACAGATCTGACACTTTCCTGCACGGTTTTATTGCAAAAGCTTTAACATATTCAGACCTAACGATTAACCAAATACCATAATAATCAGCCAGTTCATCACAGGGCCCAGAATAAACATTTCATTGTAAAAGTTGTTGCACATTGTGGTCAAGCTGCAGTTTTTCTTTAACCCTCTGGAGGCAGGCGTTGCAGATTTGCAATGTTAAAACCAACCTACCTGGTTACTGGGGCGGACTGGCCATCTGTTGATTCTGGAGAATCACAGAACGGCCGGTACTCCAGGACAGCCGGCCCCTCCCAAAGCTCTTTCACGCTCCAGCACTCTAGGTGGCAGCACTGCACCTCTAAGTTGGATACAGCTACATTGGCTATGGCCACCAGGCAAGGAAAAGAAGAAGCTGAAGCGGAGAGGAGGCAAAGGCAGTAGACAAAAAAAACGATGCAAAACCCAGCCGCTAGTAAAAAAAAGGAAAGAAAAGGGTGGGGCTGAGAAGGCAAAGCGGGCATTAGATGCTGAAGCCTCTAAATGTCACAAATTAACCGACATATTTATCAGCACAGCCAGCAGCACCTCACAGCAGGTTCACAACAGTGAAGAAGTCAGGCAGATAGCTACACAGCAACATGCCAGCAGTAATGAGGGACAGAAAGATGCGCTGGTTCCACAGGCAGATCCAGGGGAAGAATGTATGGAATGTAAGAGGAGAAATATTTGCAAGGATTGATGTTAGGAATTCATGTTTAGGTTGCAATTTTATTTTATGATAAAAACTAAATGTCAACATTTTAGCTGTAAAAGGCCTCATGCAGTGGGTAATGAGAAATATGTTGTGGTTTTACGTAAAAAGGTTGGTAGTAGTGTTACAGTTAATGCTCACAAACTTAGAAAATCTTAAATACAGAAGTTACATTTGTAATGTTGCATTTACATTTAGATGTGGGCAAGTCATATGTGCAGTAAGAAGATTAATTACAGCATAAATTATTAAGCTTATCGGTAATACAGCTTTTAATACAACGTATAGTCAACATTAGCGCTGTTGCTATAATTTTGATGGTTTGACCACATATTTTTGCTGCCGGATTTCCACGTGCCGATTACTTTGGGCCGGGCCTAGTCAAAGTCCAGGCCCGTTTTTTAGTCCCAGTCCGTCCCTGCCTGGTTATTCCACATACCTTTGTATGATGAACAAACAAGCCATTGAAATATACCAACTTTAATTACTCTGTGTTAAAAATAGAGATTTTAACAGAGTAAATGGTAAACATAAAAAGGAAATAGCTTCTTCCGCACTCCCCGACTCTTTTAATGAGGAAGAGATTAAGGCCGCGCCTACATGGGAACCCTGTTGTGAACACTCAAGGCGTACGTCTGGACGTGGCGTTGTAGGACTCCCTGATCTTTAGATTTTAGAAGTAGTATTGGCATATATGCCTATCAGATATCCAACAAGTCATTTGGTTTATATTTTGCGATATAAATATTTACATTATGCTTTTGAAGTAGTACATTACAGGATTTTAGTGCTAAAAAAATACAACCAGCTTTTAAAGAAACAGATATACCACATCATCATCATCATCGTTGTAAGGATTGACCATTGCTCAGATCTTCCAAAGACATAAATGGTCACATAATTGTTCAGTGAGCATGACAGCTATGTTAGCCATAAGCCAATTTTCTCACTATTAGCTTTGATCACATTTGAGCCTTTATTTGACATTCTGTTGGACCATTAAGCTGAATGATATTGGATTGTCAGCTCGTCCTCCAAGAACACATTTTTTGATGGGAGCTGTTTTTCATACACCAAAACACTCTCAGCAACCCCTCACCCCACCTCCATGTCAAAACTCCATTTTTCATCCCATTTGAAAAATTACGCCTAATTAATCCATAATGTTCGACCAAAGCGCAGGTGAGCTATCAGAAGCACGAACACACAAGATGGTGAATTAAATTATGAATGCGCATGAATAGACAATCGAGGGCATGAATAAAAATGATAAACAAATGAACTGAAGGATGAAACGAGCTGGAAGGAGTGGGAACAATCGGCCAAACAATCTCTGTAGGCTCATTTTAGTCACCGAGATGCGTTTCCTCCTCTTTTGTAAGCAGGCTCCTTTACTCGCTTTTGTTCTTCTCCTTTATTTCAACAGCAGAGCTCATTTAAACTGAATGATCTGATCAATAATACCATCCACACACTCCCGAAGTCACACATATGCCTCAGTAATAAACACACAGCTTATAAAGAAACACAATTAGAAAGCACAAAATAACATAGTCCCTTCTGCACTGACTCAACACATTGACATATTTCCCCCTCACTCACAAACACTCAAATGTGCACACACAAACACACGCCATTTGTCAGTGCTGTCACCCAGTTTGCAATGCCTTTGTTTTTAAGGCCAGTTTGGAAATGTCGAGTCTTTCAAGATTCATTTTGCTCCTGTTACACATCCGAGAAATGAATTATAAAGTTCTGACCCACATCATCACTCACGAACGATGCTTACAAACATAATCGCTATTTATTTATTTATTTATCTATTTACAGTCAAACGTACCATTCTCCTTCACCACTTGCAGTATACAGTAGTCTCTCAGAAAATGCCCTTGACTGGTTCCCCTCATACCGAACTGGCCGAACTGACACGTCACCCTGGGCCAAACAAGATCGCACAATGATGTCACCTCAGGGTTCTGGGCCCCATTTTATTCTCCATTTACATGCTTCCTTTTAGGCCAGAGGTCTCCAACCGTTTTTGGCTCGTGAGCTACTTTTACACAATGAAAGGGGTTTTCCTGGTTCAAACTGAGGCAGAGGTGGTACCATCCTGACCATGCGCCAGCACATGCATACTCTGTGCATTCAACTGCCTCACTTTTTTAAAGGCAAAATGTTATAAAAGGCTTAATAATATGCATTAGATTGGTGTTTCGAATTCAATTCAATTCAATTAAAAAATACTTTAATAATCCCAGAGGGAAATTGATTAGTTTAGTTCCCTTTTTCCCATCCAATATTTATAGTTAAATATATTTTTGAATTTTTGACCTACATTTCGGTAACATTTTAGGTTTGTATTAATAACACTCATCTCAGTCAAAATAACACAAGTATAGCCAGTAAAATATAATGCATTTCATTAACATGCATTTGTATTGGAAATGGCAATAACTTTTAATTTCTGCTGCAAACTATGTAACGGTGGAATGTCTATTATGCATGGGTTGGCAAAAATCCAGTTCAAATTATGTTCAAAGATAGAAGCGTTTTGTGAATTATATACTACAATGGCTTGCCTTACTCCTGCCTCTGTGTGAATTCAATTCAATTCAAAAATACTTTATTAATCCCAGAGGGAAATTGATTGCTGTAGTTGCTCAGAATAATAATAATAATAATAATCAAGTCATCAAAGAGTTGTTGTATATTACAATGGCTGTTGGCAGGAAGGTTCTCCAGGAGCGGTCAGTGTTGTAGCGAAACTGAAGAAGCCTCTGACTGAAGACACTCTTCCGTTGTCGGACAGTCTTGTGAAGAGAATGCTCAGGGTTGTCCATAAATGTCTTGATTCTCTGGAGAATCCTTCTTTGCATTATCTCCTCCAGCGGTTTCGAAACTGACGAAACTCTGGCTGAGTCCTTGAAAGGGCCTGGAGTTCCTCCATCTTGTTGGTCAGTGATCTCACATTGCCCATTATGATAGATGGAAAAGATGGTTTGAATTTCCTCTTTCTCTGTCTCCGTTTTGCTCCTGCTCTGCATCCACGTCTTGCGTTTTAGCTCATTTGGGGTTTGCGGCTTCAGTTGAGGTATTATTTCAGCCTTTCCAATGTTAATCAGCTGCTACCATCGACATATACATATGTCGACTGTAAACCAGATTGTTGCCATGGTTACGCATCATAACAAATGCTCAAAAAGTGAAAAAAGCTAAAAAATAGCTGTAAAAATCCTCCAAGCTTCACAGCACCAGAAACAGAAAAGTTAAGTGTCCCAAAAAATTTTTTTTCTTGAGAAACTAGAAGAAAAAATGCCCAAGAAAAGGCAAAACTTACAAATAGTCAACAGAGCTACTCCAACATGCAGCCGCCCAGAGCAGCGCAGTTTCAGAAAAAAGCAGTTCTGATCCGTAGTGCTGCAGGATGCAGAATAAACAGGATGGTGGGGACTTTTCATCCACTTGTAGAGTTTAGTCTTTCTTAGTTTGACGATCATCATATATTTTTCTGTGCTCCACTTGATCGTGAGACTGCTACCCGTTAGCTTTAGCATTAGCCAATCTGCGTGTAGCTGCAATGGTAATGAACACTTGTGAGGTTTTAGGTACCTACCAACTACTGTAATGTGACTTTAACTTATCAGCTAGACTTTTATTTACTTGAACTGCTGTAAAATCCAGTGTTTGTTGTGTATTTGTATGTGTGAAACTGCCTTTTGAGCTCCACATGAAGTAACTGCCTTCAGACATTTGGACTGAGAGAACAATACTTAATAGGGCCATAATAATAAGTATTAAAATCAGTGGACCTGAAAGTAAACGTGATGGGAGTATTAATTAGGATGGGTGGCGAGGGAGAGGGCGGTGACCAGTCCAGGGTGAAATAAAATGAGAGCAACTGAGACAGAAAAAAAAAAAACCTGTGAAATATCAGAATGAAGGCGATGTAGGTGATGAGTGAGGGGAGTAGATGGCTTTTGTTTGTGTGAGAGTCAGGTTTGAGCTACAAAGAAAGATTGAGATGGATCAGGAGAGGGAGAAAGACTTTGCACTTTAATTCTCGTTTCCCTCGCTGTGTTGTATTGAAAATAGGTCAGGGGCATGCCATAATCACACATGCCATGCTGTGGTTTCTGTACTCTCTGATCTCTCTTTCACCATGTATAGTGCACCATCGTTTGCATGAACACCCACATTCACGGTAGTGTGTCCTCTATTTCAGCAACTCATCATTACATTCAAAATAATCAGCACTTCCTCCTCAACCTTGTTCTTCTTTTATTGGACATGAGCACATTTTGCCCCTGGAGCAGATGAGTCTAAAATGAAATGGCCTGGTTCATTTTAATATCTTGATTTAATTGTGATTAAATAAAGGCTGTGCAGGACGAGTTTTTTTTTCCTGATCTTTAACAACACGAGACAGCTTTGATGTATTGTTACATCTGACAAACTCCTAGTGCGACTGACCACATGTTGATGTGAGCTACACCAGTCTGCTACTCTACAAGTGTCCCAGCCTTTGATACAACATTCAACCATGACAGTCCACAATATCCAAAACCTTTAACATGATAGGAGGAATCTTGTTCACTTCTGACACACTGATGTCATTGATCTCTTCTAACCTTCTCTGGAGGACAGTCGTCATCATGTGGTTTATCATAACTGCACCAAACTAAGGCTCTAGCATCATTTCTGTAGTTCTGAGTTTCTGTGGGTGAATCAATTCTGAAAATAATTTTCTTTTAGTTGCTTTAATGAATTTGATTACAACAATTAATGTTTTAGATTCAGTAATTAAACCCCAAAAAACAGGCTCTGAATGTCCCAGGGCTGTGTTGGGTGACGTGGCTCTGCAGTATCGTGTGGACATCGGGGGCTGTTCCACTGGATTGGCAAACCGGGGTGGTGGTCCCCTATTTAAAAATGGGGACCACAGGATGTGTTCCAACTACAGGGGTATCACACTCATTAGCCTTTCTGGTAAGGTCTATTCAGGGGTTCTGGAGAAGAGGGTCCGACCGATTGTCGAACCTCAGATTCAGGAGTAACAATGTGGTTTTCGTCCTGGCCATGGAACACTGGACCAGCTCTATACCCTTAGGGGGATCCTGGAGGGTGCATGGGAGTTGGCCCAACCAGTCTACATGTGTTTTGTGGATTTTGAGAAGCTGTTTGACTGCGTCCCTCAGGGAGCCATGTGGGAGGTTCTCTGGCAGTATGGGGTACCAGGCTCTCCGATGCTGGCTGTTAGGTTCCTGTATGACTGGTGTCAGAGCTTGGTTAGGCAGTAAGTTGGGTTTGTTTCCGGTGAGAGTTGGACTCCGCCAAGGCTGCCCTTTATCACCGATTCTGTTCATAACTTTTATGGCACAGCCAAGGTGTTGAGGAGATCCATTTTGGTGGCCTAAGGAACAGGTCTGCTTTTTGCAGATGATATGGTCCTGTTGGCTTCATCAGAACTTGATCCCCAGCTTTCGCTGGAGCAGTTTGCAGCCGAGTGTGAAGCGACTGGGATGAGAATCAGCTCCTCCAAATCTGAGGCTATGGTCTTGAGCAGTGGTTCCCGCGCACCCCCTTCTATGTCCCGGCCATGTTGACGCACCCCCCAGCCCCACATCAGGGCATGGCTATATATATATATATATATATATATATATATATATATATATATATCAGACATCACGCTAAACCAGGGGTCAGCAACCTGTTCCCATCAAAGAGCCATTATTACCCGTTTCCCACAGTAAAGAAAACACTGGGAGCCACAGCAGCTGCGGCGTTGTGGGCGGGGCCTACCCTCAGACAGCAGAGAGCTGCTCACAACAGGTGATGGCAGCCAGTACCGGTCGCTCGTGTACGTCAAAGCTGTCTTCCATAAAAAGATAATCAATAAAACGATTTATATAAAGTGGATCCAGAAGTTGTAGCCCGTCTCTGCCTACAATATTTTTATATTTTTCACCCTGTTGGTGGTTTTACTGAGCAGGTGCCACTTTTGTCATACGCTTCTTTTTAAAACATGTTTAGACTGTTCAGAATACAAATCCAGGCTCTGTCACATTTGATTGTTGTAATTAAACTTTGTAGGTGGGGAAGGTCAGAAAAGGATCCGATCAGTTTGTTTTTCCCTCATTTACAGTGACGGAGACAACGGCGCAGTGCGCCTGGCTCTGGTGTTAATCGAGTTTAATTTTATCTATTTTCACAAGAAAACAAAACAGTTAAAAGCAGGGCTTGTGTTGACCGGACAGTTCCCGTATTTGGCCGTTTATTTTGACGGAGAAAGAATAGACAGAATTACCCCAACGCATGCAGACAAACTGACACTTTATTCGTTTCGCACATCGCAGATGTAGCTAAATCACTCAAGAAAAGATTTACTTCTGAACATCTGAGCTGGACACTGCTCAGCACAGCTCACTGTCAGCGCGTACATAAGGTGCACAGCGAGCTGAAGGTGTGGAGAGGGGCTTGGAGTGCGTCGCAGAACCAGAGCGCATGCAGGAAGATTCCTTCCACTGAAGCGAGAGTTTTCCAAACCCGGTCTCTCAGAGAGACTTGTCACTTAGAAAATGTTCCCTGATGATGAAACTTTGGCTGAATTGTGCTTGTTCCTGTCTCCAATGTGGCGTCTGAGGAGAGTCCCAGAATCTCACATCGTCTTCAGCTCAGACAGCGCATATGATTACGCACAAGCGTGACGCGTCAACCCGATCACACAGTAGACCGGGTTGGACCTGTTCAGGTTTACGCAGACAATCTTTACATTTAGAAATAGCTTACAGATGTAAAATTAATGCAGTAAAATATAAAGCATTTTATTTAAATATCCATTCATTATTTTACAAGCACAGAGAGCCGCATCAGATGGATGGAAGAGCCGCATGCGTCTCCAGAGCCGCGGATTGCCGACCCCTGAGCTAGGGCATGTGCGGAGGACACACACACACACACACACACACACACACACACACACACACACACACACACACACACACACACACAAGCAAAATATACTTGTTTTCAATTACGTTTATTGGGCCCACTTACATTTTCTTAGGCCCACCCACAAATGAGTTTCTGGCTACGCTAATGGTGACTTTTGACAGACTTCTCTGAGCTCCGCAGCCATTACACTTTTCACCTCGCGCACCCCCTAGCGCGCACCACACTTTGGGAATCCCTGGTCTTCAGTCAAAAATTGTCAGGGATGAGGTCCCGCCTCAAGTGGAGGAGTTTAAGTGTCTTGGGGTCTTGTTCAAAAGTGAGGGAAAGATGGAGCATGAGATCTATAGGCGGATTGGTGCTGCTTCTGCTGTGATGAAGAGAGAGCTGAGCCAGAAGGCAAAGCTCTCGATTTATCGGTGATCTACGTTCCTACCCTCACCTATGGTCACAAGCTTTGGGTAGAACAACCAAAAGAACAAGATCGCGGATACAAGCGGTCAAAATAAGTTTTCTCCACAGGGTGGCTGAGCTCTTCCCTAGAGAAAGGGTGAGAAGCTCGGTCATCCAGGAGGAGCTTGCTCCTCCATGTTGAGAGGAGCCAGTTGAGATAGCTCGGGCATCTGGCTAGGAGGCCTCCCTGGTGAGGTTTTCTGGGCACGTCCAACTGGGAGGAGTCTCATAGGAAAACCCAGGACACACTGAAGGGACTATCTTACTGGAGGGAGTAGCTTGGCTGGCCAGGGAACACCTTGGGATTCCCTCAGAGAAGTCGGCTCATGTAGCTGGGGAGAGGGAAGTCTGGGCCTCTTGGCTTGGTCTACTGCCTCCACGACCCGACTTCGGATAAGCGGCTGAAAATGGATGGATAATTAAACATTTGTGTCCTATTTTTCTGTACAAAACAAGATAACTGACTATGTGTTCTCTAAGGCCTAGTCCACACGTAGCCGGGGTTTTTTAAAAACGAATATCCGCCCCTCCAAAAACTTGCATCCACACCACCGCGTTTAAAAAAAAACTCCGTCCACACGTACCCGGATAAATACGTTGTTAAGGACATGCCAGACCTGTAGGCGGCAGTACTTCCCCGAATTGGATCCAGTCAGCGTAACTTTTCGTCTTCCTGGTTACGTTCAACAAAACATAAAACATGGCGCCCAACTCATTTGTATGGACCGATAAAGAGGTAGAGTTGCTCTTAAATGTCGTTTTGGAGTATAAAGTCAACAACACCCAAGAAGGTATCGACTGGGAATCTTGCCAAAGCAAGTATGCGGACATAATGACCCTCTTTTTAGAGCAGTATCCCACGGAGACCTCCACAGACTTTCCACACGGAGAGGGAGGTCTTACACGGGCTAGCCTAACCACGAAAATAAAGGCAATCAGGACCAAATATCGGCTGGCCGTTGACAGCGGACGGAGAAGCGGGTTTGGGAGAGTCGTTCTTCTTTACTTCGACTTGTGTGAACAAATCTGGGGTGGTTCGCCTGCCACAACAACTATGTTATCTGGCATAGAAACAACTGACCTGGATGACAGCCTACCTGTCCCTTCACCTTCTACATCCTCCTCCTGTACCATGGAGCCATCTGACAATGAGCAGGAGAGCAGTGGGACAACCGCAGTGAAACAGAGGCGAGACCTACTGCAGGTATGTATTTATTTGGTGTTGTTTGTCAAGTAAAACATAAATTAACAGCAATATATTGGGCTTATTTATAAGTGACAAAACGTGGATTTGTTTTTATTATAACAGGTAAAAATTCGATTTGGAAACTACAGATTTAGCTTAGAACTTACATATTGAGCTTGCTCACAAAATATTTAAATTTCCAAAATCATCTAACAAGCTAAACATTTATTTACATAACTTAACATATAATTAAGTACACACACACATATACACACAAGCACACACACATTATATATATATATATATATATATATATATATATATATATATATATATATATATATATATATATAATCTCCTTAAGCCGTACATTAAAGACAGTGACTAATTATTTGCTATAATATCACATCCTAGAGGTTCAGAGGGAATCAATTGTTGATAATGTTTCATCCTTGTTTTTCTCCTTTTATCAAGGCAAAACTAAGAGGACACCGGCATGACCGTCTAAAGAGAAAGTTACCAGCTGAGACCCAGTGGCTCAATGCACTTGAGGAGGACCAACGTGCAAAGAAGAAATTGATTGACCTTTTGGAAAAATCTGAAAAACAAGCATCTGATAATTTTGTTAAAGTTACAAATGCATTAGAAATGCTCACCACATCTATTGCTGAAGGCTTTTCTCTACTTAGACAAGTTGTGCAGCCTCCTCCTGCACAATCTTCACATTACATGCCATATGAAGCAAGAGGGCACATGTATGCACATACACCATCCCTACACCCACTCCAAGCTAATCAAGCACTCCATTCATTTTCAAACAGCTCACCGTCTGTCAGAGGAACACAACAGAATGCCACAAGCTACATCAATACACAAGATGCATCCAGTTCCAGCATGTCAGCTGAGAGAACAGGGCTCACAGCATTCTCATACACCCAAGCCCTTTTCAGTGATGAGTAATAAATGCTCCCATCCTCCCTAATGTTAAAGCACTACGTTGTTAATGTGAAAGAGCTCAGGAATGTGAATATGCACTAAAAGAAATCTCATGGACGTTCAGTTTTGTAAGAGATACATTTTTATTTGAAATAAGGCTGTTTTATAAAGCTGTTGTTCTTGTTTTTTGTTTTTTCCCTTTAGGCTGGCAAGAGAGTATTTGCTTTCAAATGTTCAATGACATTCAAGTTTTGTGTTAATAAAGCAAAATAAACATTCTGGAAAAGAAATGTGAGCAGGAACTGTTAAACATTGCTTATTATAAGTTTTTTTTACATTACACAAGAACTGAGAATATACCACTCAACACTTTTTGGGTAAATTTATCAAACCCCCAGTCTCCCTCTCCCTCCCTCCCTCCCTCTCCCGACAACATTGTCCCTTTTATGGATCCAGGTACTGGGTGAGGACTCTTCTGACCCTCTTCCCTTCAACTGTCAAGCTGTCTCCTCTAAAATCTGGTTCCGGGTCGGGCTGATTGTCTCTGTCGTGCTGAATGGCCTCAGTAACATGGCTCTCCTCTATTGTGTCTTTAGATGCCTCACAGTAATTATGCAGCACAAAGCAGGCATAAATGACAAAGGGCAGTTCTTGTAGATTAATGTCCATTGCCCTCCTCAAAGCTCCAAAACGAGCCTTCAGTCTTCCGAATGCACATTCGATTACCATGCGTGCTCTGCACAAAGAAAGTCCAAAATACTGCTCCTGAACAGTGCTACCCCCATTAACATATTCTTTCATGAGATAGGGTAGCAATGGATAGGCGGGGTCCCCCAAAATGTAAACTGGAATGGGTGCTTCGTTGTCAACAACTACCTTAGGACAAGGAGGGATTTTCTGACTTTTCAAAAAGTCGTTGATAGCTGAGTTGGCGAACACACGTGCATCATGCACGCTTCCTGGCCATTTTACTACCACATCCATGAAACAGTATTTATAGTCACAAGTGGCCTAAATATTTAGCGTAAAATTCCCCTTCCGATTCAGGTAATCAGTTGAATTAGCTGATGGTTGCTTTATTCCCACATGTGTGCCATCCACAGCACCTAGACACTGGGGGAGACCATGCATCTGTTCAAATCCCTCCACGAGTGAATGTACCGCATTTTCTGACGTTGGAAGCTGAATATACAGAGGTCCCAAGTGCACTGTTATAGCTTCACACACCTCCCGGACTATTTTTGAGACAACCTGCCTTGATAGTCCAAATGCATTTGCAGTTTTCCTCAATCTGCCCTCGTCTGCTAAATAATAGAGGGTGCAGGCAACTTTTTTGGTTACACACACCGGTGATCGCATGACAGTGGACTCTCCTTTTATGTGAGGACGTAGTAACTCCGAGAGATTCAGAAGAGATGACCGTGTCATTCGGAAATTGTTTCGCCATTCCTCCGGTAGTACAATTTCCTGCTCGAAGTTTTCCCACCAACTGGCAGTCCTTCCCGGTCTGACCCAGAACCTGCGTCGGTGTCTTTGCCGAAAAACCTGCCTTGGACGAGGAGAAGCCAGGTGCCGGGCAATCGCCGTTCTTAACCTCGACCTTCTTCTGTGGTCTTCCGCAAGGAGCAGTAATTCAGCTTGCAAAAATAAACAAGCAAAAAGCGCTTGGATAATAGATAAAGCGAGCGCAGCTCTGAGGACTTCCATGATGCCGGCTAGCGTAAACCAAACACAGGTCGCACACGTGATGTCAGCATTTTTTTGTCGCGGAAAGTGACGTTGCGGACCTTAAAACTCCGGTTTTGTCCGTCCACACGCAGACACCCAAAACGGAGAAAACGCAGATCTTCACTTTGGCCGGAGTTTTTAAAAAACTCCGTTTTCGTGTGAAAAAACTCCGTTTTCGTGTGGATGACAGGCCAAAACGTAGAAAAATATCTCCGTTTTGGCAGATCCCCGGCTACGTGTGGACAGGGCCTAAGTTAGGTGTTGCTGTAGTTCCTGGGTTTTCTTACTGAACCTCCTTTTGTTCAAGTTTGGTAATTATGTGCTGTAGTTTTTCACACATGAGATTATACAAAAAATTAGTTTCCTAAACTCTGTCATCTGACTTTAATTTGAAAATCTTTCTAACAAAAATGCATAAAAACGTGTTGTTGAATTTAAAATCAACCCAAGAAAAGGAAATTATTTTGTTTACAACTGGAAATTATGCTTTGAAAGCCTTGTAGTGGTATCGTACTTCAGACTTTTTTTCTCTAAACATCTTCAGCACTTGATGCTCTGTTTTCTTTGCCTATTGGTGTCTGTCCTGTTAAATAATAACTTAGATTGTAGTAATTTCATGAACAGGTGGAGGTAAATTTGTTGATTTAATTCTTTTAACCTTCACAGTGTTCTTCTCCAGAGGGATTACAGTTTTCTGGGGGACATCAACGTCTGGCATCCCTTCGTAATCATTGGAGTTTACTCATCTACTCTCTCTGCCGCAATGAGCAATCTCATCGGAGCCTCTCGCATTCTCTACGCCCTGGCGAAGGATGACTTATTTGGTGGGTAGCACGATTCGATTCATGATTCTCTGCAGTGTAGCAATTCCTGTGGAAACTGCAGTCAGATGTTGGTTTTTTATCCCACTGATGGCTTTTCAGTGCTCCGACTCAAGAAGCTCCTCAGTTAAAAGGAAGTGAAAAAGAAAAGCTGTTCACCACCGCAAGCTAGTGGCCACATTGTGCTGCTGTACTTAAGTAATCCAGGACATGACTAATATTATTATAAATATTATTCCCTGTTTTTTTAAATAAATAAATAAAATAACCAAAAATTGTTCTCCCTAAAAATAAGCAAAGAAAAATGATCTTAAGAATAGAAGCCAAATTATGAGTCAGAATTCTTTAGCGGTGGCCAGAAATTAAGAGTGACACAAATGTTGATTTTCACAAATTTGACTGTTTCAGGGTTTTATTCTTATTTTTGTTGGATTTTTAATTTTTTTAGCTTGTTTAGCTCTATCTCATATACTGTGGGAAAGTGAGTTCCTAAACAAGGTAGACGTGGACCAGGGATGATCGCTGACAGGAGGGGTGAGAGTTCCGTGACAACAACATCAAGTGGTTATTTACAGCTTACTGCTCAACATGCTGAGTTCTTTTGAACATTCAACCAAATCAGAAGTGAGACACGTACACGGATCTGTGTCCTCATTCTCCAAAGAGCAAGGGTGATCTGCTCCCTTTTATAAGGTGCTGCTCATTCAGCAGTCATTAAGATGTTTCTGCATAGCTGTGCAGGGCTCTTCCAGCATGGAGCTGTCCATGGTGCTGATTTCATTACAGCACAACCAAAATTGAGCTTTTCAAGGGGCTGTAAGCAGGAGAAAACGGCAGCAACTGGAGCACACAGACGAAGGCCGTAACACCCCCACCCTTAAGACTAAAAAACATTGCAGACATTGCATAGCTAACAATCATGATCCTTCTCTGGTCTCTCTTCCTCCAATTTATATGTCTATTTTCTTTACCATATTACAACAACTATCTTTCATTCATACTCTATCATTACACATGAGTTTTAAATTACAGGGTATTCCTGCTAACTGCTTAGCAAGTTCTTATCCAACTCATCCCTAAACTTCATGTGGATGGAAGGTGGGAATCCAATTATTTGTCCGCAAATCTGGTGCAGCACTTTCCTTTTCTAGGCTGCTTCTAATAATACTAGGAGTAGGACTGTTCAGGAGTGAGGGAAAGATGGAGCATGAGATCGATAGACGGACTGGTGCTGCATCTGCAGTGATGTGGGTGTTGTATCAATCTGTTGTGGTGAAGAGAGAGCAGAGCCAGAAGGCAAAGCTCTTGATTTACCAGTCGATCTACGTTCCTACCCTCACCTATGATTACAAGCTTTAGGTAGTGGCCGAAAGAACAAGATCGCGTATACAAGACTTTCTCCACAGGGTGGCTGAGCTCTCCATTAGAGATAGGGTGAGAAGCTCGGTTATCCAGGAGGGGCTTGGAGTAGACCTGCTGCTTTTTGTGAGTAACCGTTCTGCTGCTGTTACGCGCCGCTGATGCTTCCCATGTGAAACTGTGTTAAAATGGCTGCCACCCATTTCTTGCATTGATTTGAAGTGTCGTTTGTGTGTGTACTCTTTTTGAACGCTGCAATATCAATCAATCAATCAATACTTTATTAATCCCAGAGGGACATTAGAGTAATGGTGGAGTTGACAAAATGAGCAAGACACACTCACCATGGTGACTCTGTCTCTGGTTTAGACGTCTTTCATACCATCTACGGTACCGCTGCTGTCATTTTTCCTGTCGTCGTCGTCGTCGTCTTCCTCCGCTTATCCGGGTCCGGGTCGCGGGGGCAGCATCCCAACTAGGGAGCTCCAGGCCGTCCTCTCCCCGGCCTTGTCCACCAGCTCCTCCGGCAGGACCCCAAGGCGTTCCCCGACCAGATTGGAGATGTAACCTCTCCAACGTGTCCTGGGTCGACCCGGGGGCCTTCTGCCGGCAGGACATGCCCGAAACACCTCCCCGGGGAGGCGTCCAGGAGGCATCCTTGCCAGATGCCCAAACCACCTCATCTGGCTCCTTTCGATCCGGAGGAGCAGCGGTTCTACTCCGAGTCCCTCCCGAATGTCCGAGCTCCTCACCCTATCTCTAAGGCTGAGCCCAGCCACCCTACGGAGGAAACTCATTTCGGCCGCTTGTATCCGCGATCTCGTTCTTTCAGTCATTACCCAAAGCTCATGACCATAGGTGAGGATTGGGACGTAGATCGACCGGTAAATCGAGAGCCTGGCTTTCTGGCTCAGCTCCCTCTTCCCCACGACAGATCGGCTCAGCGTCCGCATCACTGCAGACGCCGAACCAATCCGCCTGTCGATCTCCCGATCCGTCCTACCCTCACTCGTGAACAAGACCCTGAGATACTTAAACTCCTCCACTTGAGGTAGGACCTCTCCCCCGACCCGGAGGTGGCAAGCCACCCTTTTCCGGTCGAGAACCATGGTCTCAGATTTGGAGGTGCTGATCCTCATCCCAGCCGCTTCACATTCGGCCGCGAACCTACCCAGCAAGAGCTGAAGGTCAGAGCTGGATGAAGCTAGGAGGACCACATCATCCGCAAAAAGCAGAGACGAGATTCTCCTGCCACCAAACTCGACACACTCCACACCACGGCTGCGTCTAGAAATTCTGTCCATAAAAGTGATGAACAGAACCGGTGACAAAGGGCAGCCCTGGCGGAGTCCAACCCTCACTGGGAACAGGTCCGACATACTACCGGCTATGCGGACCAAACTCACGCTCCTCTGGTAAAGGGACTGAATGGCCCTTAACAGAAAGCCACCCACCCCATACTCCTGGAGCGTCCCCCACAGGGTGCCCCTGGGGACACGGTCATAAGCCTTCTCCAAATCCACAAAGCACATGTGGATTGGTTGGGCAAACTCCCATGCCCCCTCCATCACCCTTGCAAGGGTATAGAGCTGGTCCACAGTTCCACGGCCAGGACGAAAACCACATTGCTCCTCCTCTATCTGAGGTTCAACTATCGATCGGACCCTCCTCTCCAGTACCTTGGAGTAGACCTTTCCAGGGAGGCTGAGGAGTGTGATCCCCCTATAGTTGGAACACACCCTCAGGTCACCCTTCTTAAAGATGGGGACCACCACCCCGGTCTGCCACTCCCTAGGAACTGCCCCCGATGACCACGCAATGTTGTAGAGACGTGTCAACCATGACAGCCCTACAACATCCATAGCCTTGAGATACCCAGGACGAACCTCATCCGCCCCCGGGGCTCCGCCGCTGTGTAGTTGTTTGACTACCTCAGCAACTTCTGCCCCCGAGATCGGACAGTCCATCCCCAGGCCTCCCAGCTCTGGTTCCTCCTCAGAATGCGCATTGGTGGGATTGAGGAGCTCCTCAAAGTATTCCTTCCACCGTCCGACTATAGCCTCAGTTGACGTCAGCAGCTCCCCATCCCCACTGTAAACAGTGTGAGCGAGTTGCTGCCTTCCTCTCCTGAGGCGCCGGACAGTTTGCCAGAACCTCTTTGGAGCCGATCGATAGTCTTTCTCCATGGCCTCACCAAACTCCTCCCACGCCCGAGATTTTGCCTCGGCAACTGCCACTGCTGCACCCCGCTTGGCTATCCGGTACCTGTCTACTGCCTCCGGAGACCCACAGACCAGCCACGCCCTGTAGGCCTCCTTCTTCAGCCTGACGGCTCCCCGAACCTCTGGTGTCCACCAGCGGGTACGGGGGTTGCCACCACGACTGGCACCGGCCACCTTACGACCACAGCTAGCAACAGCCGCCTCGACAATCGCAGAGTGGAACAAGGCCCACTCGGACTCAATGTCCCCCACTGCTCTCGGGACGTGGTCAAAGCTCTGCCGGAGGTGGGAGTTGAAGACCGACTTGACAGGTTCTTCTGCCAGGCGTTCCCAGCAGACCCTCACTATGCGTTTGGGTCTGCCAGGTCTACGCGGCATGTTCCCTTGCCATCTGATCCAACTCACCACCCGGTGGTGATCAGTTGACAGCTCCGCCCCTCTCTTCACTCGGGTGTCCAAAACATACGGCCGCAGGTCAGATGATACGACTACAAAATCTATCATCGACCTGTGACCTAGGCTGCCCTGGTACCAAGTGTACCGGTGGGCATTCTTATGTTCGAACATGGTGTTCGTTATGGCCAAACTGCGGCTTGCACAGAAGTCCAATAACAAAACACCGCTCGAGTTCTGATTAGGTGGGCCGTTCCTCCCAATCACACCCCTCCAGGTCAAGCTGTCATTGCCCACGTGAGCATTGAAGTCCCCCAGCAGGACAATGGAGTCCCCTGATGGAGCACTATCTAGCACTCGTCCCAGGGACTCCAAAAAGGGTGGGTACTCTGAACTGATATTTGGCCCATAAGCACAAACAACAGTCAGGACCCGTTCCCCGACCCGAAGGCGCAAGGAAGCTACCCTCTTGTCCCCCGGGGTAAACCCCAACACACAGGCAGAGAGTCTCGGGGCTAACAAAAAGCCAACCCCAGCCCTCCGCCTCTCACCCGGAGCAACTCCAGCAAAGTAGAGTGTCTAACCCCTCTCCAGGTCTCGGGTTCCAGAGCCAATGCAATGTGTCGAGGTGAGTCCGACTATATCTAGCCGGTACCGCTCAACCTCTGCCACAAGCTCCGGCTCCTTCCCCGCCAGCGAGGTGACGTTCCATGTCCCAAAAACTAGTTTTCTTGTCCGGGGATTGGACCGCCAAGGCTCCCGCCTTGGTCTGCCACCCGATTCGCATTGCACCAGACCCTTCATGTTCCTCCTGCGGGTGGTGGGTCCACAGTTGGACGAGCCCATGTATCCGGTTCGGGCTGGGCCCGGCCGGGCCCCATGGGCGAAAGCCCGGCCACCAGGCGCTCGCTCACGGGCCCCAACCCCAGGCCTGGCTCCAGGGTGGGACCCCGGTAACCCTCCGGGCCGGGTACTCCGACTCTTCGTTTTAACCGCCATGAAAGATCCTTCGAACCGTTCTTTGTCTCACCCTTCACCTAAGACCAATTTGTCATGGGAGACCCTACCAGGGGCACTAAGTGCCCCAGACAACATAGCTCCTAGGATCATTAGGGCACTCAAACTCCTCCACCACGATAAGGTGACGGTTCCTGTCGTGAACTCAAAATGAACCAGTTACTGATCTCTTCTAATAATGCCATGTTTGTTTTGGTTGCACCCACAAACCCGGCTCTCTATCTGGTCTGAAGTCTAGTGCGCACCCTAGTGAAACACTCCAGTACTACACACAGTTCAGTCCTGTGCAGCACCAAGTATGTGAACAAGCCTGCTGCGTGTGAGGTTAAACAGCAAGTATGCCACAGCCCTAAAGCTCTGCAACTCGGCCCACATTGTAGTAGAAGAGACCACACCTCGTGCAGCCAGTGGAACGCAGCCGCAGTTCGCTTAAGAGCCACAAAACAGCTGGCAACCTTGGTCTCTCTGAATGCACGCATAAGGGAAATTCACCTACTGAAGTCAAAGGTCGGTGTTACAGCAGTTTGTGGTGGCGCTGTAGACGGGAAGTGGTGCTATCCATTTTTGTGACATCCAATTCAAGTTTTGGATTCAAATAGCAGTCTTGGCTTCTCCATACATCATATTTCCAGTTCCAACTGGACGTTTCTAGCTTGTGCTTTCTCTTCCATCTTCAGTCAAGCCAGAGGCATCTGCAGGAGTACTTCTTGAGGTTTTTCTGTTGGCAGACCTTGAGAAAGCGGATCAGACTGGATGAAATTTTACCTCTCGTTTTTATCATCATAAATAACACAAGGCTAAATATGTTCCATCATGCTGTGGAGTTGCTGATGGCTAGTTTCTACTAGCTGAGATGTGCTCTGCTCTCTCCTGGCACAAGCCAAGGTGGGTGAGTCCAGGAATGCAAATTTTCTCAGTGACTTAGAAGAATTAGGCTTTTTCTGAATTCAATGCTTTCCCTGTTTTTTGTCTATTTTCTTTCTGGAGCTAATGCAACCAGCTGCTGACTGTGGAACCATGAATGTGTAATGTACCAATGCAGGCGATAGGGGTTGAAGAAAATGTTCTCATTCTGCATTCATGTGCTACTCAGAATGACCATTTGTATTAAAAAATAAAAAGAAAGGGTTTACACTGTTTCAAAATGAGTGAGACCTTTAAACTGTCTGTCCACAGCTGTACGGTTGTAAATGCTTTAAAGTATTTAGGAATAATGTGTGGCATAGCTAATGAAAATGCCACCTATAATTTTATAAACCTTTTAAATAAAAACAGCCGGGGAATCAATTACATATGAATGAATTTGCGTTTCCATCACCCCTCAGGTTTAATTCTGTGCATCTGTTTTCTTTATTAGTAGCAGTGAGCACCTTCCTCTTCTCATCATCTTTTCCTTTGGCAGGTCTACCCCTAAACTGGTTTGTCTTGGTTCTGTTTGTTCTCGTAGCTGAGCTGCTGTGTGTTTTAGGGAAGATAAATGGCTGTATTAACAGTAGTTCCTCTGTCAGGTGATCAAAAGGATCACGGGCAGATGACTCGAGTACGAGCCTGTCCACTCACCAACAGCCAAAGGGTTAACATAAATTAGATTAATCTGTTTAATTAGGGGCTACTGACTGTGGAACCATTACTGTGTAAGGTAGTGGTGGGGGTGTTTTTGAAGTGCTTACTGTGGCCTCTGTATAAGCGAATGTGTGTGTTCGTGTCATTCAGGCATGCTGCTCATTGCTTAACCTTGCCACTGTCCTACACAAACTGACTGATGGCTGTGTCGGTCTCCAAACACACACTACACACACCCAAAAAGAGTTTTCTTCCAACACATCTCCGTCGCTTTCATCTCTAGAGTTTGCTAATCTCCATCTCCTTCACTCCTGTCCTGCTTTCTCCATCCCTTCAGTCGACTCCTCTCAGCTGCATTGATTCGACTTAAAAGTCTGGCGTATTTAATTCCAGACTTTTCATCAGGTGTGAAATTTGCTCTCAAACTTCTGCATTTAGCCTGCTTGCCTCAGTTTGACTTTTAGTTTTTCTGTCATGTACTTTCTGCTGAACTTAGCTGCCACATTTCAGCAGATCAAGGCCGTGAGAGGAAACACGGAGGTATCTGAGAGCTGCAGGTTATGCTCCCACGGGCTTTATACCAGTAAACCAAACAGCTCTGTGGGTTATTAAGTGACTCATCAGCTCAGTTTGTCTCTGTTACTGCCCCCCCCCCCACACACACACACACACTCACTCCCTTTCCACTTTAAAAGCAGACATTGAGTTAATTACATGAATTTGTTTGGAAGTCGGGGACAATACATTTAGCCATGTCTTGTCCAAATATGATGTGGTTTGTACGTTGCAGCCTGTGTATCATATTATGTATAAAAGCATTAGGAAACAGTATGACTTTAGAGACAGATGGCAACACCAAGCAGGATAAGTGTCTGCTTGGCGTTCTGCTCTCATAACCTCAGTAATAGAGACTAAACCAGTCAGTTGTAACACAAATCTGATTGGATAAATGAATTACGCTGCAGGTTTTCTAACTGAGAATGTGTTTGGTTGGGTACTCACTAATGCAGAGTACTGATACACATGCAGCAACACACAAGTTACAGGTGTCTGGTTTTTAGTTCAGCAGGAAAAAATCAAAACATTAGATGTTCTTTTATCTTCTTTTAACAGAGAGTAACTCTTTCAGAAGCAAAGTCCAAAAAACAAACTTGATAAAACTGAACTGGTGGTTTAGGTACATCAATAAAGAATAAAATTATATTTATTTTTGTTCAGAATTGTTTTCCTCCAATCTGAACCATAGACTGTGTCCCACAGGTGGTGTGTCAAACTCAAGAAATGTCACTCTGAATAATTTCTGTAGATATTTAAATTAAAAATACACAAATGACCCACCATACGATGCTTCAAAGTGTACATTATATGACAAAGCTGCTTGCCATACCCCCAGAGCATCACTGATTGATAGCTTATTAGAAACAGACCAGTAGTGTTCAGTGTGTTGTGAAGCAGAGGTTATTGTTTGATGTAGCTTTCACCTCCTCTGATTGTTTGTCAGTGCTGTTGGCAACATGCAGGAAAATAAAATGTAGTTCTGCTTCTGTGTCACACCGACTTTGCCCAAATGTCTATCCCATTATATTGGGACACAGCAACTACATATAGTACCACCTCACTTCTTCCTCCACCTAGGTCACCTTTCCCTGCTACTTCACACTTAGCTGCAAAGTTGATTGTTGCTGCAGATAAACCAAGGTGGACTACTGTAAAGTGGAATTGGTTCTGTAGTTTTAAACATCTTCGGCATATGCAAGTACATGGCTACTATAAATATATATATACATATATATATATATATATATATATATATATATATGTGTGTGTGTGTATATATATATATATATATATATATATATATATATATATATATATATATATATATATATATGTATTTGGATTTGATGTTTAAATAGTTCCTCAATTTTTGAATTTTTTTCTTTAAAAAGTCAACAATTGTGACTTTAAGCTTCTTTGCAGCGCAAACTCGCTGCAGAACTTAATCTGGGTTGCCCTGTTATGGTTTACGTCTACCTTCTTTAGTTTTTAAGAATGCCAAACAGAACACCAACCAAGGTACTTTAGCTCAGGAAAATGTATTCAAGTAACTAAAGTTTATGATTGGACTCATTAAGCTAATCTGCTGCTGTGATGTCTTAAACATAAAATATCACTGAATCTTTGTAATTTGAATGAAAATGTTTCAGATTCTTCATATTTACTCTGTCTAGATCTCACAGCTCTGACACTGTAGACAAAACTAAAATAAAGAACAGTTCTTCATTTAAATTCAACCCTTCCTGGCCTCAAATATCCAGTGGTGCTGGTTTTGAAGATTGTTGAAGCTGCTATCAACGGTTTTCTCTTTGTTGAGAATGTTCTTTCATCTCTGCAGGTAAAGTGTTTTCAGTAGCTAAGAGGACGTCCCGCGGTGGGAACCCCTGGCTCTCTGTGCTCATCTCCTGGTTCCTTGTGCAGGTTGGTGAAAATACAGAAATAAAGATAATCCTTCCATTGCAGGAGTTCATTTGGCCCTCACTACTCCTGAATTAGGAGGGATTTTCTGTTTTGTCTTCGTTGTGTAGAAACGGTATTTTTGAGGATTTTAGGACCACTCCACTTCTTGAACAACAGCAGCTCAATAATAAAGCAGAACTTGAATTAATTACAAATAACGGTTACAGTCAGACTAATAAAGCATCTGCCAAACCAATTCTCAATCTGATACGTGTACTATTTAGTTTTGTTTCTGTCAGCATAGACTTGAATATCCTAATAGGATGAGTCGATTTTATGAACACGCTTTTTAAACAGTCGCTGATTTTGAATGATCTCATTTCACCTTTGATAAGTATTCGTTATATCCAGCAAAGGAAAACCTGTTTGACATGTTTAAAATGTTCAAAGTGCTCACAAGCAACATTTCAAACGGTGTTTATCATGAATAGTTGCAGGTGGTGACCGTGAAGCCTATGTTCTGGCCCCTCTAACTAATCGTCTGGTGATTAAAACACAAACACACACACACAGCACAGGAAGATGAGACATTTAAATGCAATGTAAATGAACTTGAGAACCCAAAATCGAACATTTAGTTATTAGATGGGCGCTAGATGTGACCCTACTGAAGCTGTTGGGGGGGGGATTTAACAATTTTTTGGGGATTTGCTTACAAATACAGGTGCTGGCCAGTAAATTAGAATATCATCAAAAGGTTGAAAATATTTCAGTAATTCCATTCAAAACGTGAAACTTGTACATTATATTCATGCAATGCACACAGACCAATGTATTTCCGATGTTTATTACGTTTAATTTTGATATTTATAGGTGACAACCAATGAAAACATCAAATCTGGTATCTCAGAAAATTAGAATATTCTAAAGGCCAATGAAAAAATGTTTGTTTCTCTAATGTTGGCCAACTGAAAAGAATGAACATGAAAAGAATGTGCATGTATAGCACTCAATACTTAGTCGGGGCTCCTTTTGCCTCAATAACTGCAGTAATGCGGCGTGGCATGGACTCGATCAGTCTGTGGCACTGCTCAGGTGTTATGAGAGCCCAGGTTGCTCTGATAGTCGTCTTCAGCTCCTCTGCATTGTTGGGTCTAGCGTATTGCATCCTCCGCTTCACAATACCCCATAGATTTTCTATGGGGTTAAGGTCAGGCGAGTTTGCTGGCCAATCAAGGACAGGGATACCATGGTCCTTGAACCAGGTGCTGGTGGTTTTGGCACTGTGTGCAGGTGCCAAGTCCTGTTGAAAGGTGAAGTCTGCATCCCCATAAAGTTGGTCAGCAGCAGGAAGCATGAAGTGCTCTAAAACTTCCTGGTAGACGGCTGCATTGACCCTGGACCTCAGGAAACAGAGTGGGCCAACACCGGCAGATGACATGGCACCCCACACCATCACTGACGGTGGAAACTTTACACTGGACCTCATGCAACGTGGATTCTGTGCTTCTCCGCTCTTCCTCCAGACTCTGGGTCCTTGATTTCCAAAGGAAATGCAGAACTTGCTTTCATCAGAAAACATAACTTTGGACCACTCAGCATCAGTCCAGTCCTTTTTGTCCTTGGCCCAGGCGAGACGCTTCTTGCGCTGTTTCATGTTCAAGAGTGGCTTGACACACGGAATGCGACACCTGAATCCCATGTCTTTCATGAGTCTCCTCGTGGTGGTTCTTGAAGCGCTGACTCCAGCTGCAGTCCACTCTTTGTGGATCTCCCCCACATTTTTGAATGGGTTTTTCGTCACAATTCTCTGCAGGGTGCGGTTATCCCTAGAGCTTGTACACTTTTTTCTACCACATTTTTTCCGTCCCTTCGCCTGTCTGTTAATGTGCTTGGACACAGAGCTCTGCGAACAGCCAGCTTCTTTAGCAATCACCTTTTGTGTCTTGCCCTCCTTGTGCAAGGTGTCAATGATTGTCTTTTGGACAGCTGTTAAGTCAGAAGTCTTCCCCATGATTGTGGTGCCTTCAAAACAAGACTGAGGGACCTTTTAAAGGCCTTTGCAGGTGTTTTGAGTAAATCAGCTGATTAGAGTGGCAGCAGGTGTCTTCTATATTCAGCCTTTTCAGAATATTCTAATTTTTTGAGATACCAAATTTGGAGTTTTCATTAGTTGTCACTTATGAATATCTAATTTAAATGTAATGAACATTGGAAATACATTGGTCTGTGTGCATTGCATGAATATAATGTACAAGTTTCACGTTTTGAATGGAATTACTGAAATATTTTCAACCTTTTGATGATATTCTAATTTACTGGCCAGCACCTGTACGTGAATGTTCAAGGCTCAACAAGGTATTGAGTCGACTGCAATTGAAGTAAAGTTTATTCAATATTTGATAGGTGAAAACACATTTTTAAATTGGAGGAATTTTTAAATAACAGTTTGGTATTTGGACCAGCCAGGTGCACAGGGTGTGAGAGAGACCTTTTAAAAAGTCATAGTTTGTAATGTTTTCATTTTCTGTGTCCCTGCTTTGTAGAATACTATCGTAAGACACTATTGGAAACAGCAATCAGTCATTTCATATGATAGCAAGTTTAAACTGTCTTCCTGAGTTCAAATAGAGTATTTTTTTTGCCTTCGTAGCGTTAAGGATTGACTACATATATATTAAATGATCGATAAGATGTGATATTCCAAATGAATATGAAACATCAGTCTGATTGGTCTTTGAATGTATAATCAGAAGACTTTAGTTTCTTTGACTTGTTCAGGGGACACACACTTCACATTAATCCAGACAGTCAAAAATATAGTTTATAAAAGTGATTTTAATACATTTTTCCTAAACTAATTGATTGTAATTGACAAAGTATGAATGAAATGATGGTTGTTCAGACAACAGATGATGAATGGAATGATGGGATGTGATCTAGATGTTTTAGCAAACTTTTAAGTATCTGAGAGAGATTGTAGAGTCTGGATTGTAAAAATCAATTTGGCTGTATGGTTTGATAAGCTAAAGTTTGTTTATGAAACCATACGACGCAATTTGTGCCGATCTACGCTAGAGGTGTGAATCTTCACTTGTCTCCCGATTCGATTCGATTACGATTATTGGGTCAACCATTCAATTCGATTCGACATCCCGATGCATCACGATTATTTCATATTGATTTGTTTTCATCGATAAATAGAAGATGTCAGATAATTGTTTTTTTATTTATTTATCAAAAATGTAATTGACACAACCTGCCATCCCTCAAAAGCTCTCCATTCACAACAGGTTAGGACAAAACATTTTAAACATTTAAGTAGATTTAACAAAGTAAAACATCTGTTTCCTCGTTCAACACCACGCCTCAGGCTGAGAAAAACACGCTTTGCAAAAACTCACAAAATCTAAAAAAGTACTGAAAACCTACAGGACACATAATGTAATAATAAAATCCATAATGGGTTCATATATGAGTGTTTAATGTCTCTGAGCAGCTCTAGAGTCAAACATTTATGCCACAGTTGAAGGGTGTCAGAAATAACACCAAATGAAATGTTTGACTTAGTTTCATTTGAACCCAGTGGTTCATTTCTGAAGTGTTGGAGAATGAATCAAGTTCTGTTTGATGCAGAAAATAATAAAACATCAAACAAATTCTACACTTCCAATAATATTTAAGATGTGTGTTTTATTATTTCTGATAATAACACCAGCAGAAGGCTGTGGGCTGGATTAGGATTAAATTACCCAGCTGATGGATCTCCTTCACTAACCAGCTAACTACAAACCTTTCCACTAACCTGTCCTGTGGGACCCTCACCATGTAACCCTCATGTCCATGCTGTCTCTGGAGGAGCAGATAGGAGACAAGATCTCCTGTAACTTAAAATGAACCAAAGCTTCCTCCTAGTTTCTCTTTCAGCTGAATTTAACATCAGTTTATCTTCATGAAACAAAAGAATAAAGTGGAACAAGAACTTCCATCTTCTATTTCTCTCTCCTTTTAACTTCTCCGTGTCCGTAAATAAGAGACAGACGATCACGCTGCAGCCGCCATCATTGACCCCGCCCCTCCCCAAGACCGGATCTCCTAGCATCAAAACACTCGGTCTGACTGAGCGCTTCCAGAAGAAATAATAATTAAATTATGAAAATAATAACGCGTGTTTGGAGGAGCATCCTCCGATCCTCTCATGTGTGAGCAGACAGTGTCTCTCTCTCTGTCACTGATCGAGCGAGCGGAGCGCACCGCGTGACAACCCGCTCAATTAACATAATTCACGGCCTAAATCCAACAGAACCGGTCGGGCTGATTCAGTTCCGGTTCTGTCTCAGGTTACAACTCCAGCGCTCAGCCCTGCAGTACCACATTAAGGCGGAGCCACTTGGTAAATTTGGAGGACGCTCACTCTGACAGATTTGGATGCGGCGCTGGTGCCGCCGTTAAAAAAACAAAACTACATTCCACTATAATCGATTATGGCGTACTCTTCTACGATGCAGAATCGTTTATGTCCACATCCCGATGCATCGATTATTTGATTGTTTTCCTCAGCTCTAATCTACGCACCCTTGTGTGAAGATCCCCATCTGATCCAGGGGGCCAGGAGGTCGAGATGGACACTGCAGATGGCGTGGACCTCTAGTACCGGAGCTCGTAGCCAGAACAGAGTATGACCATTTTAGTCTGGGTTGTCTTCAGGTGACGGGCAGGAAGCTGGTGTCTATTTTGTGTCTGAGGCTGTTCAGCGGCTCTTAAAAGAGCCGTTGGGTCTGATATCACTCGCAAGCGTTGCAGAGAGGCTTTGACCTTGGGGCCAAAAGAGAGAATGGTTCCAGATGCTTGCTCACCGGCCGGCCAAACCAGGATGCTTCGGGAGAACTAACTAGATCAGGAAGTGATTCCTGTTTTTATCAACTTTTGTTTATAAATTTTGCAAGTCAGAATTTGACACGTTTAAAGGGCATTACCAAAATCCCTCTGAAATCACGCCTCCACTCAGATCCTCAGAGAGGTTAAGTCTCGGTGTGAAGTGGAAATGTTTTTACACATTAATGTAAAGTGAATGTTAAAACCTTAATATTAATCTTATGATGTATGAGTATACTGATGGATTAACATGTTCAGTCAACAAATACTGATCTGGTGTTGTTTAAGATCTGAAGTTAATCATTGCAGGAAAAATATTCATTTTAACACATCACTGATTAATGCACACATTATTCAATCACTTTAAGATTAAACAAGATATTATTATATGACACTTATGCAATTATCACATTTTAAAATTAATTTTTGATTCAAGGAAGATTAACTTTATTTAGCGTGATTGCAGAAAGTCTTGTCTTCCGCATGACTTTTGTTCCAGCCGAGATAAGGTAGCTAGTTTTATGTCTCCTTTATCCAATGACAAGGCCTGGTGCAGTGCTTCTTGTTGGGAGGCCAGACAGATGGGATGTTGGTGTCTGCCAATTAAAAGTTAATTTCTGTTCATTTTGATGAAATAGTTGACCATGGGGTATGCTACACCTTCAGTATGTTGAGCTAAAAAAGTTTGAACATTTACATTGAATTTTTTTTTTTTTAATTCCTTAAATTTGACTGGGGAAAATTTACAAACCCTAAATAAAGACTGGAATCGGAATGTTGGCCATAAACCGTAACATTATAAAATTTCTTGATCTGGAACTTGAGAACAAATCAGGAAATTCTTAATTACTGTAAAAGAATAAAGCTAATTAAAATCCAACATATTAGTCTCCGTGTAAACTCAGTATATATATATATTTTTATGAAATAGTCAACATGTACCCATTTCAATCACAGAATGTTTTGTGCTGCCCTATTTTCTCAAAAACTGTATAAAACCACAGATCAGACACTGCAATTCTATTCCTAATGGTTTTAAATTGTTTAGTGAAAACCGAGATGATTCCCAATGAGAAACGGAAACGTGACACTCAGTGAACAAATATCCTACAGAAAGTTTCAAACAGGCTTCTGCTATAAGTGGATAATGAATGTAAAGTGGGTGAGGTGGCGAGACAACAGTCGTCCAGACTCATGCAGTTTATGTAGTCCAGAAACATCCACTGGGCAGTGAGATGAAAAACAGCCTCTCTTCTTTCATTCAGATGCTGATGTCTCTGTTCCCTGTGACTTCTCCATAGTGTCATCAAATTATTTAGTTTCAGATATTTATGTATTTCCCATGACGCCCGTCATCATGTTGAGATGATGTTCACCTGGATCACTGGAGTTGTTTGGCTTTATGAGTGGTCAGCTGTGGGTGATCTCTCATCAGCAGATCGGTGTTATCATGAAGCTTATAGAACATTCTGGGTTAAATCCAACACCAGACTTCAATTATTGTAGATCTAGATCTTATAATGTTTTATATGTTAAAGCTCTTCGATGCATTTTAGCCTTTATTCCAAAAAAGCAGATTAGCTGTTGTATAATTTGTGACACAGCCATATATATGAATTTTTTTTTTCTAATAAATGTAAAATAAAGCTTCAATAATGACCCCCAATAGACTGTCAACAGTTAGTCTGGTGGCCATGGTAAAGAGAGTCCTTCAGTCAGGTGAGTCTTTATTTCACAACTCTGTTTCTCTGGCCTGAAGCTAACACTGTCTTTCAAACAATAAACGCTGCCTAGACCAGTGTTTCCCAACCTTTTTTGACTTGTGGACCCCTTGAGTCGTTTTCTCGTTTCTGATCAATGTGAAACTGGATCGTATCCATTCTGCATTCGACGTGATCGAGGCTTCGAGCCCTCTCAGTAGCAGCTGCAGCCCTGCTCTGGGTTTTCCTTCATATAGTATATTTGTTAACCCTGGTCCTCACCGCCCCTCCGTCCTACTTTAGGTGTTTCCCTGCTGCCACACACTTGATCTAAACCAGCGGTGTCAAACTCATTTTAGCTCAGGGGCCGCATTGAGGAAAATCTAGTCCCAAGTGGGCCGGACCGGTAAATTAAAAAACAAAACTTCAGATTGTTTTCTTTGTTTTAATACAATCAATATAAAACAAGGCTACAGCCTGAGGACAGTGTAGTACAAGTACAACACCTGAAGTGTACTTGAAAATTTGAAAAAACTACAAAAATCAACAAATAAAAATTAACATTCCTTAGTGATTCAAAGAGCTTACAGATCACATGGCTAGATCAGTTTCATGCAGCACTTAAAGTATATTTGACTCATTTTACTTTACATCTTTTAGCTTTCACCAGAACATCAATATCAGAAGTCACATCCTGAGTGGCGGCCAACTTCAGGATGTGATTCAAGTTCCTGTGTGAGCCTTGAGCGCAGCTTTGTTTTATTTATACTCATTACAGAGAAAACTTTCTCACAAAGATAAGTTTATTTTCACTCTACATTGTAAATAATGAAAATAAAGTTTACACAACCGTCTCGCGGGCCGGCTTTAACCAGTTTGCGGGCCGGATCTGGCCCACGGGCCGCATGTTTGACACCCCTGATCTAAACGAATGGGTGATTAACAAGTTTCTGCAGCTCTTGATGTCATCCTGAGAAGGCAATGTAGATATGTAAATCAGGTGGGCTGAAGCAGAGACATGGAAAACGTGCAGGACAGGGGCGCTTGTTTTATTATTCATTTGGGTAGGAATGGGCCATAGGGTCCAAAATCTATATCACTATTTATTTATTTATTTATTTATTTATTTATTTGTCAGAATGGCTTTTTACATTTGCACATGAATTTCAGAACAAATACGTCTAAAACGTATTGAACATTTAACATTCAAAGCTTATTAAAAAAAACTTAAGTATTTTTTTATGTGTTATGATTTATTCACCATGCAACACAAAATCCTCATGAATAAAGATGATGATATTTCAATAAAATGCAAGCTAAATGTGATGAAAACAAAAAGTTATAAATAGTTTCAAATAAAGTGAAACTTGTATAAACAGAAATAACATTTCTTCCTGATTCATTTAATCACTTTTTGTATTTTTCATTTTATCAGTGAAGTGTTGCTTCACTAGTGAGTAACTTCAGGTTAAAATGATTTGCTGTGTTTTTGGGCAACAATATTAAATACAATTTGAGGTTTATTCTTTTTCTCTGTCCCTGTTTGTGCGTCGCTCTGACCAGCAGATTTGGGGTTATTAGAGGTCAGAGCCACGGTGCGCACCGACCGCAGTGAGGGGAGAGGGAGACAGACAGGGAGAGAGCTGCACAAAACTTGCGTTTTTAATGAACAACAAACAGCTGCGGATGGAAATTTGTTCAAACCAAATCACGGGAGAGATCCAAAAGTTTGGAAGTCTGTGTGCTTATCCTGTGTTAAAAAAAAACAACAAACGGCATTTAAGGGATTAGTGTTAACGAGCTGTTAACGCAGACAAGACTACTGTTTCCACAATTATTTATTGAGGATGTTTCTCTGTGAAACATCAGCTCCTGAAACCTAAATCAGATCTGTATAACCCGCCTTTAGTGCTCCTGAATCCAAGCGCTCTTCACTGCAGCAGCATCTCCAAAGCTGACACATCTTGACAAAATTGATGCACAGCTGTGATTGGCCTAAATAGATAATGGATAATATGATGTCAGCTATATATTACTATGCATTACTTTGAGTATTTTTTAAGTATAACACATCCCAGCCCAATTTTTTTATTTTTATTTATTTTTATTTTTTACCAGGGCAAGTGTTCGTCATCAACTGAGTGATGAAATATAATTTTTTCCACGTACCCCTTGTAATGCACTCACGGACCACTTGGGGTACATGGGCCCATTGTTGGGAATCACTGCTCTAGAGGCATCTGGATCCATTCCACCGGGCTACAAGTTGTCCATTTATGCTCAAAAATGAAAAGCTCAGACCAAATACCCATCTTCTAGAGTTCTACAGAGCATCATCATCATCAAAGTGCCTATTTCACAACTCGGAGCGCAATAAAAAAGTCAAGTCAAAACTACACAGATTCCAGTAGCATTGGTTCCGTCTGGATCTCAAAACACCAGGCTTAAATATTTCTAAAAATAGAATAATCACCTATGCCTAGGGTTGCAACTATTATAAATTTTGTTGGTACAGTTATTGCCTGAGAAATAATCCTGGTTTTCACGATTACCATGATTATTTTACATGAATTCAGTATTAACATATATAAATCACACACACATTCTATAAATCAGTGATAAAAAGTATTGATAAAAAGGCTTCTATTAAGGTTTTTAACCCTTGAAATATCTATTGTTCCTTTTCAGAGATTTTGCTTAGAAAAATTCAACCTACTACTGATTTGCAACGTTGATGTTTTATCTCCACAAATAACACAAGCCTGGAGGAGTTCTGCTGTGTGGTGGAGTTGCTAATGCTAACAGTTAGCTTCTACTAGCAAAGACGTTATCTGCTGTTTCCTGGACGCTAGCCCAACAACAGCCTTCTTCGTCATGAGCCAAGATGGGTGAGTCCATGAATGTTAAGAGACAGTGTGACGTAGATCTGTCAGACTTTTCTAATCCTAGAGTTTCACCATATATTTTCTATCAGAAGCTAATGCAGGAGATGGGTGTAGGAGACTATTTTCATGTTGAGCCAGCATGAAACAGTCAAGCTGGGTGTTGGATAAAAACAATATTGAAATGATTTTGACTGTGTAGCCACAGCTGCCCTGGAGCGCACTGACAGACTCTATCTGTAATAAATACCTGGTTGCTTCTATTTTATAACATTTTAACACATTAAGTCGGAGTTTCTGTTAGCTGTCTAGAAATCTGTAAGAAGAAATGAAGCCGAGTATGGTTGAAACAAAAGCACAAAAACAACGTAGCGGCTGCCAAAAAAGACCAACTTCCAGCAGAGGTCTTTCACTCGTCGATTTTCCGGTAAAAGTAATGACACGCCATCTTGTTCTCACTTGAAAGTTCTTTCCGGTGATGCCTGGTCTGCAGCCAGGTCCTACTCTGAAGGTTTGCTGTGGTGGGATTTATGCTTTATTTTGACAAAAGGAACAGTAACGGTTTACTCTGTTTTACTGGCACTAGCAAAAGTTTCACGTAATTATGGTGTATGAATTCATAGGAAGATGAAGGTGGATACATTAGTTAAACATGACTGAATGGGAAAAACGATCCCACTTTTTTCTCGTTTTCTTCTTCTCTTTTCAAAGACAGCAGACTATTTTGTTGTTTTTTGTGTCTATTGTATTGTCTAAGTAAGGGAAAAAGTCAATTTAGACAGAGGAGGAACTATTGGCATAGGAGAGGAGGGAGAGTATAGCGAGACAAAGAGGAGGCAGTGGATCTCACAGGCAAATAGCCCTGACTAAACCATCATTATCAGAGGTGAGTCTTGGAGGCTGAATGGCCTGTCATTATTTGTGCCCTCTCTTTCTCTGACTGTCTAGCCTCTTCTTGTCCAATTCTTCTTATCCCTCGCCTCTCTCCAGGAACTGAGGAGGAGCAATTAGGTGGCAATTGTTAGCTGTGTCGCTGCCGCCATCAGCGATCATTTACGCTCCTGCTCTTTCTCTCCACCATGAGAATGATTAACTCATGACAAAAGTCTGACTTTAATCTAGCTTTCAAACCTTGGATAATACAGAATTGGAACGGTTTTATTTTACCTGAGTTCTCTGTTAAGCAAACATATCCATAAAAACTAGGGCAGAGGAAACATTAGGTATACATCAGTATATTGAAGTGGTAGGGTAGTTTTTCGTTTAGCGTCTCCAGGGCCCTCATTTATCAAAAGTTTGTAGAAACTGTCCTATATTCCCTCCTACAACCGAAATTTAGAATGAGTACGAACAGTCAAAGGACTGAGTTATGAAACATGTGGTGGCCTCTCGTACACACGTTCCTCCGTAATTGTCTGATGATAAATCCCACCTGTGCGCACCCAGGTGATCGTGTCCATTCACCGTCATTTACAAACAGAAACGCCCTCAATTAACCATAATTGGCCACACTATGTCCTGCTTATTTTTTCAAAAAAAAAAAAAAAACAACTTTATTGACAGCCAGATTGGAACACTGGCTGCTGAAGCTGAAAATAACCAAACAAGTTGCAGAACGTGATAAACGCGGACGGGACAGAGGAGACGTTCCTGTCAGAAATAAATAAAAAAATGGATCTGATAAATGGTAGGGTAACGGGTTCCCATTTACATTTAAGGAGTCGTTCTGTTTGGAGTTAGTTTCATTTGGAAACGTCGACTGAGAGTGCAGCCTCAGCTTCTTCTGAGCTGTCATTCACTCTCTGGTATGACGGGGGAGCAGGAGGAGGTTCTGGGGGGTTCTCGTAGTTGTAAAATAAAATATGAACTGGAATCGGATTCGTGAAGTTTGTCTGTAGCTCCACAAAGAGTCCCAAATCACAGCATAGCAGAAGGATTTCTTCCTCACGGAGAACGCGTTCCCTCCAGTGTGCGCGCTCTGTCAAATCCTCAAATAACACAGATTCATCATGATATAATATCAGATTCCCGTCGGTCACTTTTGTTGGTTTTAGCACCAATAATGAGCAAAAGCAGTTTTTCCACCGACATAACTACATACTGGGTAAATATAATTAGTGGATGAGGAACACACGTGGATGACTGAGACCTTCAGTACTGCTGTTCCCCCGTTCTACCACTAGATGCTGTTCCTACACGTGGTCAGAGTTGTTCTTATATTTAGGAACATTTTCACACACAAGTACTAATTGGTAAATAACACACAATGTGTAAAATCATTCCCACGCACAAAAAACGCACAGATCTGTTTGTGCATTTGGTTGATAAATGAGGACCCGGGACTTTATGGTTTCACATTTTCAAGATTTGTTTCTTTAAACTTATTTGTTTTTGCAGTGTCCCAGGTGTCTGCAAACCTTTTACAAATCACAGTTACATCCAGTTATTTGGACTATTGACGCCACTTCACTTAACTGTGGACCGTTCAATTCCCAGGTAAAGGCATCCGTTGTTAACCTTGGAGTAAAATCTGATACTGCGTTGGGTTTTGATGCACATGCAAATGGAGTTGTCTCCTCCTCTTTTTATCATTTACAAATTTTTGCAAAAGTGGAACCATTCCTGTCACAATATGATCTGGAGGCAGTAGTTCATGCTTTCATTTCAACTCTCATCGATTATTGTAACTTGGTTTTATTTGGGGTGAAGCAGGGCACCTTAGCAAGGTTACAACTTGTGCAACAAGTGGCTGCCAAATTTCTAGTGGTTAAAAAGAAGTTTGACCATATGTACATGGTACATTGAATGAAATGATGGGTAGGCATAATAGGTCAGCTCCAACTTTTTTGGATGTAGGGGGAACTTATCTCACTAAACCAACAGAAATTGCTAATTATTTAAACCAGTTTTTAACTAATACAATTAAGTTGTTACGAGATTCTATGGAAAATAGTCAAACCAAAAATATTTCCTATCAACTAATTAAACAAAAAATAATGTTAAATAAAAACTGCCAATTTCAATTTGATAAAGTGACTGAAGACAAGGTTAAGGAGATAATATTAAAAAGTAAAAATAAACCATCTGGCATAGATAATATTGATATAAAATGGTTAAAGTTAGTAGTAGATTATATTTCATGTCCTATTGTTCATATAATAAATGAAAGTTTTAAAGAAGGTATTTTCCCATCTCAATGGAAAACAGCAAAAATAATACCTTTAATTAAGAACAATAGAGAACCACTGTCTGGTCAAAACAGTCGACCAATAAGTTTGCTACCAGCGTTAAGTAAAATCATGGAAAAAATAGCATATGATCAAATTCAAGATTATTTTGAGGTAAATGAATTGAACACAAAATATCAACATGCTTACAAAACAAATCACTCAACCACTACTGCACTTATTCAAATAACTGATTATTGCTTAGAGAATATCGATAATAATAAGCTAATTGGTTCTATATTTCTTGATTTAAGTGCGGCTTTTGATGTTTTAGATCATGATATTTTATTACAAAAACTTAAACACTATGGATTTCATACATCTGCTCTTAACTGGACTAAAAGTTATCTTACTGACAGAGAATATCAATTTTATTTCAATGGCAGTTTTTCTGAAAAGGGTCTGTTGAAATGTGGTGTTCCACAGGGAAGTTGTTTGGGACCACTTTTGTTTTCTATTTTTTTGAATGATTTTCCATGGGTGCTGCAACATGCGACTACAGCAGTATATGCAGATGACATTACTGTTTTAGCTTCAGCACATACGGAGAGTGCATTGAATGAAATATTAAATGAAGAGTTAAGAACAGTCGAGCAGTGGATAACTGCTAACAAATTAGTGATTAATGCAGGAAAAACTAAATGCATGGTAGTTGGCTCCAAACATACTTTACAGACGATGCCAAAGTTACATTTAACCCTGAGTAACAACTTAATAGAACAACTAGAAGAAGTAAAATTATTAGGAGTTATAGTTGATTGTAAATTATCATGGACAAGCCAGATTAATTATGTTTTACGCAAAATGGGGAGAGGTATGGGCATAGTTAAATTTTGTTGCAAATTTATACCACAATATTTACTTAAATGCCTTGTTCAATCATTAGTGCTTTCTTGTGTAGATCAAGCATCTGTTATTTGGTCCAGTACAAGTGAAAATAATTTGCATAAGCTACAAGTTACACAATATAAAGCTGCTCGTATTGTTTTAGGCTGCCCTTACAGAACGAATGTGGGAACCATGCATGAAAAACTTGCTTGGCTTGATGTGAAGAGTAGATTGAAGTATTTCTTGGTAACAACTGTGAGGAAAATAATAATTAAAAAAACACCAAAAATTATACATAGCAAATTATTGTTTTTTTCAGATAATCATACTTATAATACACGACAGATAAATGAGATGAAATGTATTTTACCACACAGTAGAACAAATCAAATTCAACGATATTTTCACTATAAAGCTATGCTTGCATGGAATGCATTACCTAGATTTTTAATTTTTGAAAGTAATAACATTTCTTTTCAGAAGAAACTGAAATTTTTTTTGTTTACACACTCAATTGTATAGTGACTATGAACTCTGCAACGAAGGATTGGGAATCTGTGTTTGAGGTCGAGTACTGGATATCGATGAACTATGATACGAAACAATGGACATGATGTCACCATTCTGTTATATTTTATTTTCAATCTTTATTGGTGTGATTAACTCCTTTCCCGATATTAGTTTGTATATGTAATTTTGTTCTAGATATGTGATTTCATCTTGAGCTACTGGTATTATGGGAATTAGGGATGTGTGTGCGTGAATGTGTGCGTGTTTGTGTGTAAAGGGTATTATCTCATGTAAACAATTGTATGAAAATGTATGAGACCCCAGGAAGACTAGCATCTGTACTTAGGCAGAAGCTAATGAGGATCTCAATAAAACGAAACGAAACGAAACTCCAGTCCTGGCTGAACTGCATTGGCTGCCCGTTGTGTTTAGAGTTTGTTTTAAGATCCTTTTATTGGTTTTCACATCATTACATGGTTTGACTCCATCTTTCTTGCAGTCCCTGTTCCAGCCATATATACCCCAGTACAGGCACTTTGTTCAGAGAATTGTCTCCTGCGCTCTGTGCCCAGAACATCTTTAAAGATGCGAGGTGACAGGTCATTTTCACTGGCAGGCCCTAAGCTTGAGCTACCTATCTTTGTGAGGGCTTCCACTTCAGTGGCAGTTTTTAAAGTTGGGCTAAAGATGTTTTTATATGACCTGGCCTTTCCTTCCTGCCCTTTAGTGTTGTAATTTTGAAGCTGCTTGTTGTTTTATTGTGTACTAATTTCTTTTCATTTTGTTGTTTAGTCTTTTTTTATTTCCTGTACAGCGCATTGGTGTTACTTTGTACCTGTAAACAAAACATTGAGTTGAGTTCAATTACAGTCTAATTTGTTATCAATTTTAAAAAAGGATGAACACGGATTGATGCATCGTTTTCAGGGACATTTGGTTCTTTCTATTTACACAATAATAGAAATGAAATCATTCTCACTGCTCTGACTACTTTTCTTCAGTTGTTCATTAACCCATTCATTTTCTGCTGCTCAGCTACTGTAATGGTTGAACACAAAGGAATCATTGTTTCTCTCTAGCCTGATCTGCACCTCTTTCCTGTGAGGTCAGATTGTATATAAGTGTTTTCAGCGAGAACTCTCCGCCCAGCTGGACAGGACGTGAATAACACAGATGGGTTCAAAACAAGTATACTAATTAGATTCCTCTGCAGTCATGGCCAGCAGTTACAGATGTGTTGATTTTCACTTAGTTTGCTGCTTTAGTTCTTTTAGACCTTTGTCGTGTGTTTCTATGGTTACTGAGGTATGATGGCAACCATTTCATGAGTTTAAAAGCCTTTAATTGACAATTGCATCATTTTAAGGAAAGAGTCAAAAATCCCAGCACTGGTCCTCCTTTAGACTTCTACAGCTGCCCCTGATAGGATGTCAATGAAATTCTGCTCTGAACAGTCAAAAAGAGAATTCATCAGATAAAACCAGTTACATCCAGTCCCATATCTTTCAGTCCCTGGACAGAACAACAGTCTGCTCCAGATGGTGTTCTGAAGACTACTGTAGGTGCACTCAACACCTGCCTGCAGAAGCCTTGCAGCCTGGTGTTTATTAAGCATGCTTAGTAGTCATAAATTATCTGATTCCTTAAAAAATGTAGTTTATGAAAGAAAGGTGTTTATGCAGACTGCTATAATAAAAGGGTTTCAGCTAACTTGGTGACAATTATTTGTTGTTCTATCAATTTGGACCAATAATTCCTCCCCAGAGGCAGTGACTCACTCTCACCTCAACCGCAGGCTTTTGCAAAAAGCTTCACTTTAAAAAGTTAACAAGCTTTGGCCCCGCATCTCCACTTCTTTGTATCCTCCTGCAAACCTGATAAACAAGACCCACATGAGGTGACTGGTCAAGGTTTGTGGTTTAGTGGTAACCGTGGATTATATAGTCACTGTAGTTTCTTGTATTTTATTTATCGCCATAGTTTTGACCTCCTGAGCCCAGAGGTTTTGTTTGCTGTTGATTTTTTTTTATTTCAGACAGGATCAGTAGAACCACAGAAATCATATTTATGTGGCAGTTGATGCCTCAAAATTCACAAACAAGAGCTAAAGACTCTATTTTGTGGGACAATAATAATACCGTAAATCCTCTAATACATGCCGGTATTCAATTAAAGGCCGGGTCTCCAATTTAGGCCGGTGTCTGAGTCGGCGGAGGTGAATAAAGGCCGGTCTCTTATTGTAGCCGGGTGGAATGTGGTAACAAGCAAGTACGGGGGGCGGTTGTGTCATCGTCTCACTTTTGATTTGCCAGTGATAGACCGCGAGGGTAACTTTAACCATGCGGAGGCTGTGCCAGAGCGTCGGTACTGACACGCGATCGTTCATGTCGGTTCATTTCCTTTAAAGATTTCTGTCTTTTATTTGCGCCTGATGTGTTTCGCTGCTGTGGAGCGGGGCACATCAGCTTGTCCTCCAGTGACGCACCGATCACTGATGCGCCCGCCAAGCTCGGAGCACTCCGCTGTTTTTGCGGTCGGTAGATCTGCCTCCTGAGCACGGCCACAGTAACAATCAGGTGTCGCCACATTTAACACGCGATCGTTCATGTCGGTTCATTTCCTTTGATGTTTTCTGTCTTTTATTTGCGCCTGATGCGTTTGGCTGTGGAGCGGGGCGCATCACCTTGTCATCCGGTGACGCACCGATCACGCGGCCACCAAGCAGCGAGCACTCCGCTGTTTTTGCGGTCGGTAGATCTTTAGAACTGCAGTTCAAAGGTAACTCATAAGGTGAATATATATATGAACCCAGGTAGCAGTTTTTCTTTAGGATTGAGAGGAGATGCAGGAAGATAATAAACAGACAGGACAGAAAAATAGTCAAATAAAAACAAGTTAGTTTTTGTACCTGGTGGTTGCAACAAACAGACACCATTGAAGGTAATCAGAAGTGAGGAACAGAAAATGTAATAATTCTTTTAATGTTTAGAGCAGCAGGAACTCTGAGAGGCTGCAGGCGCATCAGTGAGTTTGCGGCCGCTGCGCAGGGGGAGGGGGGAGAGGGCTGAAGCAGAAACTACCGTTGTTAAAAGAAATGTGTTTAACTTTGAAAATGTGGGCTCAATATTAATTGTCAAAAACTCCAGCGAACCATTAGTTCATTTTGCTCAAATAGAAATAGAGGCCTGTCTCTAATACTGGCCCTCCTTCCAATAAAGGCCTGGAGCTTGATGAGCTTCAGTCAAATACAGGCCCTGGCCTGTATTAGAGGATTTACGGTAACTAGAAAATTCCTGAAGAAATTTTGAAACAGGCCTTCCATCTGTCACAAGACTGTGGCATCATGGTGAGAAGTGCCCAGTAGCTATTGCTTAGAAGCGGTCCGCTCGCCTCGACGCTAACTAAGCAAACGAATAAACCCAGATATTAGCTCCAACGTCCGCTCACAAGCAGGTCCCAAGGAGGGAGAGATATATAAATATATAAAACCAGACACTACTAGCCAACCAAATGGTCTAAACAACGAAGCAGTCAGACATGAAAACATGTCATGGCGGAAGAAAGGTGAGAAGCATTCAATTCAATTCAAGCTTATTTATAAAGTGTCAAATCATGACAAGAGTCATCTCACGGCACTTCACACAGTAAACTTTCCACTACAGGTCAGTTCATTAAGCCAATCAGTAAAACGTTTCCTATATAAGGAACCCAGCAGGTTGCATCGAGTCACTGACTAGTGTCAGTGACTTTACAGCAATCCTCATACTAAGCAAGCATTTGGCGACAGTGGAGAGGAAAACTCCCTTTTAATAGGAAGAAACCTCCAGAAGATCTTTGCTCAGTATAAGCAGCCATCCTCCACGACTCACTGGGGATCGAGAAGACAGAGCAGACACACACACACACACCATATACACCCGAGTGGTGTTTCTATGGTTACATTGTGATTTCTTAGTAAATATTCTATTTAGTAAGAGATAAACCTTATTGTATTTATCCTAGTGAATCTGTAATTAATAGAAAAAAAGCATGATACTATGCTGCTGAAAATGACAGAACTATAAAGAATCCCAAACTGCCAATAAAAATGATGGATGTTTTTTTTATTTTTGTTGTACAGCTGTGGGCTGAATTAGGATTAAGTGACCCAGCTAATGGACCTCCTTCACTAACCTGCTAACTACAAACCTTTTCACAAACTTGCCCTGTGGGACTTTTATTATCTGCTCAAGTACACGGTGTCTCAGGAGGAGCAGATGGGAAACAAGATCTCCTGTAACTAAAAACGAGCCAAAGCTTTAAGTTACGTTTAACATCAGTTTATCCTCAAGAAACATAAGAATAAAGTTTAACAAGAAGAACTTACATTTTCGATTTCTCTTTGACTCGCTCTCATTAACCTCTCCATGTTCCTAAATAAAATCAACAGATGGTTAGATGCTGCAGTGCCGTCTCTCGCCCAAACACCGGATCTCCCGACATCACAACTCTGTCTGAGCCCGACTGAACCGGATATTTTTTAAGCACTTCAAGGATTAATAACGCTTGTTTAGAGGCTCGTCTTCCACTCCTCTCTTGTGTGAGCAGCAGACACTCCGCATCTCTCTCACTTTCTTTTTGAGTAGTCTGTGCTCATTGTTTTGCTAATGACTGTGAAGAACAGTAATAATAATAATAATGATAATAATAATGAGGATGAAGTATATGTACTTTCTAGGACACTCAAAGTCACCCTAAGATAAAAGTCAAATAAATATAATTATATAAGTGATATAAAAATCAGCTATACACATGAAAAGGGAACTTGCACTTTGGTTTTCTTTGTTTTTGCTGAAGAAATAGCTTTTGCAATTTTTACATTTGCAATCAGCGTCATTGCTGGTCGATATTAATGGAATCCTGATTTTAGCACTCATGATTTACAGGTGTAGGGATACCTGTTGTGAATTGTGTTAGCTTGGCTAGCTTCACACATTGGCTAGACCACAAGTAATGAGCTGCATCTGGGAAGTTGGTAAACAAAAGACTCGTGTCTTCATTAGTTCTGCTTGCTTAAAACTCCACACTCATTTAAGGTGTAATTTGTTGATCCCTTACTTAAATAGTTTCGTTGGTTTGCATCGTTTTACATGTCAGATTGTTTTACTTCCCTGACAGTTGGTCACAGTTGTATTTTTCTGCTAAATGTTAATATTTCTTCATTTGTTTACTTTGATGTACTTTTTAGTTTAATCATTTAAGGTTTTACCAATGCGAAATGAAAAACATGTTTACTTTATTAGGAAGCTAATGCAAATGATTAGCAGTTAATTGATGCTGAGCTAGCCATTCATCCATCTGCTAATTAGTGATAACCACTTTATCTTGTTAAGGATGAATCTCAGGCTGTCCCATCGGACTGTGGGTGAAAGGCAGAGAAAACCCTGGCTAGGTTTCCTGAATATTACATGACTAACACAGAGAATTTGGCAACTAAAACTCAAATTTACAGCCAGTTTAGAGCCCTTGATTGGGTTGGGATGTTGGTTGTGGAACTATGAGAGAAAACCGAAGTGTTTGGAACAAATAAAAATAAAAAACAAGCCAGAAAGTGAAGATGGATGGTTCGTACTGAAGCCCTAATACCAACCACTCTGCTGCTTTCAGTCCTGGCAACAGACAAATCATACATGTTCCAAACAGGACAACTATACTCTGTCAAAATAAAAAAAATACTTCAAGTTTGTGCTCATGCTTTTATTTTTGTTGTTTTGTTTTGTGGGAGCAACGGTGGCAGAGTAGTTTAGTGCCCTCCCCATAATAGGAGGGTTGCAGGTTCGAGTCCCATCTGTCACAGTTGTTGTTTCCTTGTTCGAAGCAACAACTTAACTCGCCTTGCCTGCTGGTGGTGGTCGGAGGGGCCGGTGGTGCTAATGTTCGGCAGTCTTGCTTTCGTCAGTGCGCCCCAGGGCAGCTGTGGCTACGATGTAGCTCATCATCACCAGAGTGTGAATGTTTGTGTGAGTGGGTGAATGACTGTTTGTGCTGTAAAGCACCTTGGGGGGTTGTAGAACCCTAGAAGGCACTATACAAATACAGCCATTTACCATAAGACCATTTTTGTCTGGGGATATCCAGACATTGATTGAATGATCCATAGCTCATTGTCCAGTCCGGTACGGTCCAGTACTTGTCCTCTTCCTAGTTCGTCCACAAACACTCTACAACCGGCCAGACTTTGCTGGACACATTTGTTCTTGTTCACTCATATTACTGTGGACATCTGCGATATTCACTTCCTTCTTCATGCACGCAACTCCCCTCCATTCTCCTCCCCCGGTTGGCTGATGATTCCTACTTGGTCGACCATCCGTGTCACAGACTCCATGCAAATTGTCCAAAGACAATCACGGGTTTGCGGTTTTCAAGAAGTTACTTTAATGACGTTATTTTTGCAGGTTTAGAAGAGAATCACATTGGTGAGCATGATTTAGTTTTTCATTGGACAAGGTTAAATGTCCACCATTTTTCGCTACCACTGCATAAAACCAAAGTAAAACAAAGTTCAAGTCCCCTTACTGATTGTAACCCCAGCATGAGATTAGCAGTTGCATTCTGCGGTGACATAAGACTTGAGGAAAACTTATGGATGTTTACATGTTTATGGGTTTACTAAATGTTTGTTCATACAAGTTTTAGTGAAGATTATGATTATTTATGCATGCTACTTTGAAGGGAAAAGTACTTGAGATTGCTGCTGTCGTACAGATCCAGGAGAGATTTGGTGCACACTTACACATAGCAGCTGGTGTGTTGTCTCAACAGTTGTCCTTGCATGTCTGTATCTGTGTTAATGGCTAATTACTGCTCTGGTAGAGCAGACTCCCAGGAGAGTGGTGGAGGGACAATTCAAGTCAAAGATACTTTATTAATCCCAGAGGGAAATTAGAGTTTCAGTACACACAATTCTGAGATCAGACATACATAGGCAAAAACACATGACAAGAGTTGGTGACTGTGGTCATTCGCAGCCCGAGTCGCTCTACCTTAATACCCACTAACTTAGACTGCCAGAGGTCGGGATGTTCCCTCATTTTCATTTGCTCTCCTTTCTCTTCTTTGCCCTTCTTCTTCTCCATGGTTCATCACATGAAGCTATCCTCTTTTCTTCCCCATCATTACAATTTCTATTGTTCTCTCCCTTTCACTTCACTTTGGCCTCAAGGTCACAGAGTTGGTGTTGTTTTCCTCCATAAAAACCAACCAATACCATCGAGCTCAGGAAAATCTAGAGCTAGTAATAAAATACGTGATAACTGATGAAGAAGAAACTGCTGCGTTTGCACAGCGCAGTAGTTATCTCCCTAATAAAGAAAGCTGCTTACAACAACGACGGAACAGCCACACAGTGTTTGTTCCTGAAAGAGTCACTTCCAAAAACTTCCATCTCTGCTGTCGACGAGGAGCTAATGGTAGCTGTGGGTGAATGTCCAGTTAGTTGTTACCCTAAAGATTTTCAGCAGGGTGTAAGGAGTCTGAAGCTAAACTATACCTTTCCTCATAGCTGATGAAATTAGTGCGAATGTATGAGTTCAGCATTATAAATAGTGAAAATATTATGAATAATTGACTTTAATTTTTTGTTTACTTTCCGGATTATGTGATATAATTTAGTTTCAATCAATCAAACATAATTTGTACAGCACTTTTCAAACAAATAACATGCAATTACATGCAATTAAAAAATGTAGAAAATAAGAAATGGAAATGGACCTTAATGTGCATCAATTAAATGCCAGTTTGTCAAACAAAAACGGAACAAGTGTGGCTCTGAAAAGGTTTTTATTTGCTGATTTAATGAAGGTCTTTGAGACCCGACTCCAACCACATCTCTACTTCCTAACACTTACTAACTTGGTCTGCCTCTTCCTTCTCTTCTAATTTTGGGTTAATTTTGTTGCAAATCTGACAATGGCACTCAGAAAAGGGAAATAAGGTTTTAGCATTTGGCTGCTTGCATTTCAATAGTATTAGAACAAATAGAGATTATTAGTATTTGGTAAGGTGGCATTAACAAGACACTGAAAACTTTGCATTCTTTATTAGTTAGAAATCAGAATGGATGCTTTTGTGAATAAAATCAATGTGTTTATATTTACAAAGCTGGCGTCTGTTTGATGTCTTCTGTCTGTAAGAAACCTGAATCACAAACTGTTTGAGTTTGAGCAAAAACCCAGTTCAGAGCTAAACCTCCCTGATCTGTCTACAGGTGGTTCAGAAAGCCTGTGTTTCATCGTCAAAGTACACTCCCATCACCCCGCTTCTCCAGCTTCACTGGCTGCCAGTCAACTTCAGGGTTCATTTCAAGATCCTGGTTCTGGTCTATAGGGCCTTACATGCACAAGCACCTTCATACATTGGTGATCTTCTTAGTCCCTACACCCCCAGCAGGTCCCTGAGGTCCAGAGCCCAAATCCTACTGGTTGTGCAGCACCAGGCTAAAAACCAAAGGTGACAGATCATTTGCTGTGGCCCCCAGACTCTGGAACTCTCTCCCCCTGAGCCTGAGATCAGTGGACTCAGCGGTCTCCTTTAAAGTGAGGGTCAATGCCTGGGTGGAGATATATTTTATCCACACTTCCTGTTAGGAAAATGCTTCTGAAAACACAATAATAGTGCATAACTGAACATAATTATTTGAAGGTTGATATTTTTTGCATTAAAACACTTTTCTTTTATTGGTCGGACCAAATATGCTAATTTTTTTAGATAGGAATTTTGGGTTTTCATGAGCTGAATGCCAAAATCATCAATATTAGAGACAATAAAAGGCTTGAACTACTTCAGTTGTGTGTAATGAATCTAATACATATGAAAGTCTAATATTTATCAGTACATTACAGAAAATAATGAACTTTATCACAATGTGCTAATTTTTTGAGAAGGACCTGTAAATGTGGAGCAGAGTTTTAACCTGAAGATGGAGATAGAATTACGGTTTTGGGCTGAAATATTACATTTAAAGTAAGTTGCACTAAACTGCCACACTAATGATTACACATGTGTACAGCACCATTAGACACTCATCTATACAAGTTATCAGCAAAACATTGTTAATTTAGGCGATACTCACTCTTTAAAAGCAGCTGAAAGCAGTTTTCAATTATTAACCCACACAAGCCACTATTTAACTATGCTGATATCAAACTACACCGCGTTTTTAAAGGGGTTTGTATTTATTGCAGTCATGGTATTGGGATTTGTTCAGGCTGGCTTTTACGTGACGTACTGATTCTTCCTCACGACATCCTCTTCATGCTTCTTTTTCTACAAATCCTGCCTTTCTCATTTTTGTGTTTAAAATGTTCCATTTTCCTAATTCAGGAAATTTTTAGACCTTTGTCGTGTGTTTCTATTTAAAATATAATATTTTTGAAATAGATATTTGTGGGGTTTTTTTAAATAATTTTTTATTTATTTTTGTTCGTGTGAAGCGCCTCGTGATTTTTTTATATTGAGGTGCTATATAAAAGAGCTTTTCTTCTTCTTAAACATCTTTGTACTACAACATAAACAGAATTGTATTGTGCTCAAGTCAAAAACACAATAATAGTTTTTAATCAACAACAAAATACACTAATAGCTTTTTATTATAATGAAAACCATTGGTGATAGGAAAATGTGTTTGAGGTGACAGTGTTACCGTTAATATGTCACCACTAGAGATTTTTAACAAATCTGGATTTCTTATGAACCGCTAACATCTAAATCTGATATCTGAAACAGGTTTAAGACTCTGCTGTGAACACCTGAAAGCATCATAAATGTCTGAAACCACATACCCTTTATTTGACCACTTCTTATGGCTCTAAAGTATGAAGTTAGGTAGCTTTAAAAACACAACATCCTACTAGGTCCAAATACTCTGTTGTTCTGTACTGTGATCTACCTCGTTTAATAAATTGTAATTGATATTAAAAGTTCCCTGTTGAGCCCCTGCTGCTGCTTTTCTGGTCTGTCTCTGACGTCTGTGGTGAATCACAGTTGATTATAACCAACCATGTTCACACATTTTGAGAAGATGGCAGAGAGCGGGATTGGGCATCTTTTCCCTCCTCTATCAGAATGAAACCACTGCCCCTCTGATGCAGAGGGTGAGACTCCTACATCTCTGAGCTGTCGTTATTATTAGATGTACAACTCTCTCCAAATTAGACCCAGAGATTTTCAATACAAGTGACTCAACTTGGCTGTGTCGTCACGCAGCTGCCACAGTGAACATAGCGGAGTACATGTAGCCCCGCTGCAGCCCAGATACCGTCTTAATTAAAAGTTAACTGTAGTCTCAATCAGTGGCTCTCCCTGTGCAGCCTTGTTGTTTAGAAATGACCTTCTGCAGCGTCCTGATCCCGGGTTTTGGTCAGATCTGTACTTGATGTGATCAAACTCAACTGGTCATGGTTATTTATTATGTTCGTTGTTTTGGCAGAAGCTTTTGGCCAAAACAAAGAAGGTGATGTTTACTATGCAGTCATTTAACCTTGCATGTGTGTTTTTAAAACCCACAAATGTTTATTCTATAATCATGTCGAGTTTGGTTTTACAAGCAAATGTTAATCAATTTATATCAATAATAATACATTTATATAATTTTATATATTTACACCTGCCAAGGTTTAAAATGTTTCTCAAAACAATCAACCTAAATAACTCATCTATTAATTCTTTAACAATAAAAAATAATCATTAGATGCACTGAGTCTAATTTCTCCGTAGGTGTGTTAGCTCTGGTTTATTAACCCACACTAAAGCCACTTTTTAACTGTGCTGATAACAAACTACAGACCGTATTTATAAGGGTTCTGTATTCATTGCTGTCATGTTGCTGGATTTTTAAACCTGTTCAGAAGCATAGCTGAATACATTTTCTCTTCAAATAATCAGAGTTGTCCTTCTCAAACTGCTTTGAGAGGGGTTGGAGACACACTTCTGACTAAAATGTGCCAAATGTCCCACGTGATGAAAAAATCCTTTTGCAATAGTGCCACACGTGGAACAGTTCAGTGTTATTTCAACTGAAGATGTGTTTGTCTCCCACTTTTGTGTCTCCTTACTTGTCAGCCACAGCCCAGTGAGACACTGGTTCAACCATCCAAACCTTTTGCAAAGAGGATCTGAAACAAACTGCGAGAGAGGGATTCACTCTACAACTAGAACAGATCAGATCTACTTGTTTCAACTGATAAACCAGTTGTTAGTCATCCTCTAGGTCTTGTGTTGGAGCAGGAAAATGGCTGTTACATCATTTGTTTGTATGGTGAGATCCATAACCCTCCCACTGTCTTTATGGGTGACCCCGCGAGGAAAGTTGACCATTGAGCAGGATTGATGGTTTATCCCTTGAGGTCCATGTGGCAGGGGTGAGGTGGTGCTCACTCCTCACCCCTGCCACGTGGACCCAAGGGATAAACCATCAACCCTGCTCAATGGTCAACTTTTCTCACGGGGTCACACCCATTAGGGCAGTGGGAGGGTTGAAATGCACTTTTGTATCTGACCTCAAAGTAAGATCCTACCTTTATGTCCACTAGTCAGAAACACAAAGTCGTTAAATCCAGAAGTCAGTGGATGTTTCTCACGGTGTGTGTTTCCGTTGTTAATCCTCCTTATCTTGTGTCGTTCTGCTCTATTTCTCTTTAGTTGGTGCTGTTTTCAGGAAAGCTCAACACCATTGCCAGCATAGTGACCATTTTCTTCCTGCTGGTGTATGCTGCCGTGGACTTGGCTTGCCTAGCCCTGGAATGGGCCTCCGCACCTAATTTCAGGTAAACACATCACCTGCTTAGCAGATTGACACACACACACGCACACACACACACACACACACACACACACACACACACACACACCTCTTCTTCTCTGACTCTGCTGCTCTGTGCATCTTTGTGAGGGAGGTTGTTTGCCAGATGGATGCTCAGAGATGGTATGATAATTAAAAGACGTAAAACTGGCCGGTGCTTATAGCCCCATATTGGACAGGGACTGACAATAAAGCTGTGACTGTTGTTATTGTTTGAAAGTGCAGCCTGAACTGGATGTTGTAGTTACGGCGCTTAGAGATGCTTAGAGATAAAAATTTACAGTGTTGGTATGTGTTCGGTGTGGCTGTGTAGTCCTGGGACACTTGTTGTTATCCTGATTTATGGAAGCGTCCTGAAACTATCCTCACACAACGCTAGTATAACCTGGGGAACGGGTGGAGTTTTATGGGCCTGGATGTCGTTATGACACTGCCAGAGTAAGAAATTTCAGTCACTCTGCACTTCACCTTCAATGGTGGTCATGCCATTCAGAAAAAAAATCTCCAAAATCCAATCAGGATGTTATTTTTCTAAAAAGGCACATTCTCCCTCAGCAGCTTTTAAACTACTTCATGGCAGTTTTTTGGGGGTTTTCAGTTTTCTTTTATTTATATATTTATTTTGCTCTGGTAGGAAGGAAATTGTTTAAGCTTCATGACTGTGAAGAATTACACCCAGTGCTGCACCAAATGTTAGCTATCCCTCTGCATTGATAGTTGGAAATGAATCACAAAGTAAGAGCACTTGCAGCTTTTTGAATCGGAGGTACATCAGTCAAGTCTGAACCAGAATGATAATGCAGCAGTAAACACAACAAACATACAGAATATTCAGACAACACAGAAAAACAGCATCGGGTTGGAAAAGAGTTTTAGTGATGTCGATTTTCTTTGATATGAACTAGTTTAATCAATCATCATTATTGTGGTTCAGATTCAGAAAACTTAATTGGTCCCAAAGGGCAATTTACTTGTAGCATACCACAAAAACCATAAAACCATAAAAAAAAACCAACTTAAAATTATTATCAGTTAACATGGTCACTCATTTGCCCTGGAAGACACACCATGCCAGCAAATCAGCGTAATGCTGCCGCCACGGGGTGTCTTATGAACGCGGCATGGCATTGAGGGAATTCTGTGGCATTTGTGCCACCACGCTTGGTAGTAACATTGCTGCGACGTCAGACCTGTGAATGCAGCCTTGGCGCAACAGATGTTGGGGTCATGATCATGGGAAGTTGCTGCCCAGCACCGGCTGGCAAGTGTATTGAAAATGAAAGTAAAAACGGGCATTAAGTTTTGCTTTTGTAATCAGAATCAGTTGAGATTATAAACTTGAACGATGCAGAGCTCCAGTTTATAGGAAAATATATATCAAAGTTATCAAAATGTTGAGCGTCACATATTCCCATTTTAAGGAGGCTGTAACAGACTTTTGCCAACAGGTGGCAGAATATAAAGTTTAGTTATCATTAAAACTAATGAGTGTAATTATGTTACCAAAAGTACTTTCATCACAATAAATGACCAATCTCAGCATAAAACCAAATATGTTTTGGTTACATTCAGTCAGAAACAGAACTAAACTTCATCAGAAAATGCTGCTGCAGTAGAAGAGCTGCTGCCGGTTCATCAAACGCTGTGTAACGTCCAGCAATGGTCAGTTCTTAGGTACTGTTTGACCATTCAACATCTGGTCAAAAAGGAGACATGAGACTGCATGTGTCCCCTTTAAACCAGCCTGCCTTCATCCCACCAGCTGGAGCTCAGAGCCTGCAGCTCTGAACACAGGTAATGAAATGTCAGCAATAATGTTCTCTCCTCAAGGTCCAATCTTTCAGGATTCTTCATGCCTCTGTATAAGGAACACTCGCAGCCCAGATTTCCTAAATCAGATATGAACTTCTACAACTTATAAGCTAGATAATCATTAAATAAATGTTTGTATGTTGCTACTTATAATAATTATAATATAATGACATGTTTCATTAATCTGTGCTCAGTGATTGACATTTGAAATGAGTGTTTTGATTGATTACAGTGATTGAAATATGTTTCAGCATGTTGATATGACAAGATCATCACCATTTACACTCACACAAGAACAAAGTAAAGTTAAGTTAAACGCGCGACACAGATAGTCCTTTACAACAGATCAGAGCATCCGGTATCAAGGAAGGCGTGTTTCTGAGACTCTTGGTAATATTCCTCAAACTTGTCAACCTCTGGTTGGCTACACGAATCATAACATGAGAACATTAAAACCAGATCACTCTGGTTTTTCCTCAGTTCTAGAGAAAGCTTCAGACCGGCCACCTGAAGCAAAACCCTCTTTAACCATCAAAGCTTTTGACTCGTCGTCAAAACATTTTTGCACCTGCGAAGCTGATACAGCAAACAGTTCCTGCAGAACAAGCTGATATTGTTTAGACTCCTTCAGAGTCCCAGACACGCGGTTCCATCCATCTGCCGTGACCCGAGACATCTCTGGACTGAAGAGTCTGTGCCACGGTATTCTACAGCCCTTCAGTGCCAGAGGCCATCTAACCTTCGGATCCACCAAAATGGGTGAAGTAGACACACAGATAGCGTCTGATGTGCTTTTGATAAAAATCAACTTCAAACCAAATTCTTTTACATCCAGAACTCAGCTCTCCTAGATCCGGAAGTTCTGACTAACATCACATTCACACATAGGTTCATACATCACATCTAGCTCCATCCATCACACTAAATGTTAGTTAACTTGTCATGTTTTAATTGCTGGTAAAATAAATTCTTACTTTTATAAACCTGACTCTTTTCTCAATCAAAACGAAGTGTGTACAATCCCCTAATAAATAAACAATCCTAGAATCTTCTGATAAACATAGTAAAGACCAAGCAGGGTTGATATTCTATATTTAGATAAGAGTATCACAGCGTATTGGTCATAAGTAGAGGTAATATATATTGAGCTCTTAAAGCACTCAATTTACCAAACCCTACAGCTGTTGGTGCGTTTTCCCCTCATTCTGCCATATTTACGTGCACCGACCTTAAACACCAACACAACACATATGTGAGTTGAGCCTTTTTATAGGCAGGAGTATGCATCATTCGGGAGTGACAAAGTAAAAGCATGCATGCAAATTGGAATATATCAAAATAAATGTAGTCACAATAATATTCTTTCTTCATGACATTGTTTTTGTTGTCTGGAGCCAAAAAAATAAATAAATAAACACACATACAAAACAAAAGTAAGAGTGTTAACAACAGTTACCTTCTTAATTCATTGAATAGCAGACTTTTAGCGCCATGGGATGAAACACACATTTGTCCATTTCTAGTCGGGCATTTTGTTCTCCAATCATCAAGTAATTTTGTTCTTATGCACCAAATTAAAGTCAAGAACCATTAGAGGACAGCTGGCCCCCTGGAGTGTCCCCTCATCTCTACAGCTACTAGAATATAGAAGAAACACACACACACACACACACACACACACACACACACACACACACATGCAGGAGGACTTTGTATCCAGCTTGTTGAATTGACTGATTAAAAATGTTGACTGTGTTTAAGAATTGAAAAGATGAGCTAGACAGACATGGATGGGTACTAAAGGAACTCTGAATGCCCCATTGTTGTCTTATGGCATCAAACCCCTTAGTGACTGCTCAGACCTGGTCATGTGACCTGAGTGGTCGCTAGTGATTGCCTCTCTAGTACCTGTTTTCTATGCAAATACACGTGTCCTGTGTCCCATTTGGCTGAGCCACGGATAGAACATGAACAGATCCACCGTTTCCTTAAAATCACTAAAACATTCAGTCACCTGAAGTGTTTCAGAATGTGAAAGATCCTCATTTTATGTTGGAGCATTAAACAAGCTGAGCTGTATAATATGAGAAACATGACATGGGCATAGCAGATAGATTAGTGATGTTTCAGAGCTCAGTAACGGAGTGTCTGCTCACTGTTGATTTAATTTGTGTTCAGCCTTGTTAAACAGGAAATACATTGACTTCCTTGTGGATTTGTTTTGTGACACTTCTCATATCTTGTAGTTTATTGCTTGTGTGTGCGTTTACATCGTAGAGAGGCTCGTGTTTTTACTTAACACATGCATTAAGTATTCTAACTCTCTGGAACCAGTTTGGTGTGAACTATTAAATGATGAAATAACAATTTGGTTGGGTTGGCAGACATTTTATTGGATTACTGCTGGTGCAGCCTTGGTGGTTGTGCATGAATGAACTAGGCTGACAGTTGAGTAAATGGCTTATTCTGGTGATTACTTGATGAAAAAGAAGAAGACGAAGAAAATATCATTTCTATAGCTCCTCTCAAGATAAAAATCACGAGGCGCTTCGCAAAAATAAAAAATGTAAAAATATCAAAAAGAATTTAGAAAATGGTTAAAAATATATTTAAAATTAGCAAAAAATATAAAGAGAGAGAGTGAATAGGAGTGAATAGGAAAGAGGGAAGTCAGTGGATCCTGAGGAAGGTGGAATAGGTGGGGAGAGCAGAATAGAGTGGTGAAGAAGGTCATACAAAAGCCAGCTTGAACAAGTGAGTCTTCAGCCGCTTTTTAAAGGAGACCACTGAGTCCACTGATAGGCTCAGGGGGAGAGAGTTCCAGAGTCTGGGGGGCCACAGCAGCAAATGCTCTGTCACCTTTGGTCTTTAGCCTGGTGCTGCACAACCAGTAGGCTTTGATCACTGGACCTCAGGGACCTGCTGGGGGTGTAGGGACTAAGAAGATCACCAATGCAAGATGGTTCTTGTCCATGTAAGGCCCTATAGCCAGAACCAGGATCTTGAAATGAACCCTGAAGTTGACTGGCAGCCAGTGAAGCTGGAGGAGAAGCGGGGTGATGTGGGTGTATTTGGAGGACTTGGTCAGAAGCCGAGCACAGGCATTCTGAACCGCCTGTAGACGGTTCAGGGAGGTTCTGCTCAGACACGTGAAAAGAGAGTTACAGTAGTCTAAGCGTGAAGAGATGAAGGTGTGGAGAACAGTCTCAAGTTCAGAGCGGGACAGAATGGGACTCTGCTTAGCAATGTTCCTGAGATGGAAGAAGGAAGAGCGAACAAGAGAACTGACATGAGAATCCAGGGTGAGAGCTGGGTCAAAGGTCACACCAAGATTCCTGACAGAAGGTTTGGTGTGAGAAGCAAGCTGACCAAGAGAGTCTCTGACTTTGGGAACCAGCTTGTCTGGGGCACAGATGAGGATCTCAGTCTTATCGTCATTCAGCTGAAGAAAGCTCCCAGCCATCCAGGTTTTGATAGAGTCTAAGCAGGTGTGTAACAGCTGCAGCTTAGACATCTCATGGAGCTTAAAGGAGATGTACAGTTGGATGTCATCTGCGTAAATATTGTAGGAAATTTCTTTGAAAGAGCTCAGGATGTGCTGAAGAGGAAGCAGATAGAGGAGGAAGAGCAGAGGCCCCAGCACAGAACCTTGTGGGACACCATGGGTAAGAGAGGTGGTGGAGGACCTAAACTTGGAGACAGCCACAGAAAAGGAGTGCTCAGAAAGATAAGAGGAGTGTCACGTGTGGCGCAGGAGGAGGTTAGGACCCAGGAGGCAGAACACCAGAATGACTCGAGGCAGAAGAGGTTGAAGAAAATAAAGTTCTTTTATTAAAGGAGACTGGGCAAAAATCCAAAGACAAAAATGTTGACAAAAAGGCAAAACAGAAGCTCACTCATGAGCAAGAACAGGAGAACACTCGAGACGGACAAAACAACGCTGACAAAGGCAATGGACCGGCCAACAATGAGAGAGACAGACAGGGTTATATACACAGGGCTGGGTGATAGGAGACAAGGAGCAGGTGCGTGGGGAATTGGGCACAGGTGAAACTAATGAACTGAGGGAAGAAGCAGAAATAAGCAGGGGAGAAAACCATATCTAATTCCTAAACCAAAGCCACTAAAATAACCTGAACTTTAAACACTGTAGAACAAAGACTAAAGATAAATAAACTAATGATAAGTGAAGTGACTAATGGGAAACCTGAAGAAGCTGGGACCAAAAGGGGGGCGCAGAAGATTAGGGGACACAGGGGAACCAGGAGGGGCCTGGGGACCACAAGGACACAGAACATTAGAGGACACATGAGGGAACTTGGAGGGGGCTGGGGACCACAGGGACACAGAATCTGAGGGGACACCTGGAGGGAGAACAGGAGGGGGCTGGGGACCACAGTGACACAGAACATGACAAGGAGAACCACTCCAGAGCAGTTCCTGATAGGCCTACCCAGTCTCTCAGCCTCTCCAGTAGCAGGTGATGGTCAGCAGTGTCGAAGGCTGCAGTGAGGTCCAGCAGGACCAGAACAGAACAGTCCCCTGCATCACTGTGGGTTAGAAGATCATTAGAAACCAACTGAGATGGACTAAATCCCAATGATTCTTGTGAGGTTTCTCTTGAAGCAAATAGTAGGAAAGGTAAACCTTCATCCCACTGTTCTTTTGAACCGTAACAGAACTTACGCAAAATGCTCTTTAAGGTTTGGTGCCACCTTTCTAACACTCCCTGCGACTCTGGGTGGTAAGCTGAAGACATTACGTGCTGGATCCCTAATGTTTGGGTCACCTTTTTAAATAGCTGAGATTTAAAGTTAGAGCCTTGGTCTGTCTGTAACACTCTCAGAAGGCCAAAGAGTGAGAAAAAGTTAGTTAGAGCTCTGATAACTGATTTGGTTGTAATGGATGCCAGCGGTATTGCTTCAGGGAATCGGGTAGCGGTACACATAATTGTTAGTAAGTACTTTTTGCCAGACTTGGTACAAGGCAACGGACCAACACAGTCAACTACTATATGGTCAAACGGGCTCCCTATTACTGGAATCGGAGTTCAAGGCATTGGTTTTAAAGGTTGGTTTAGTTTTCCCGCCATCTGACACGTATGACATGTCATACAAAATCGAGCAACATCCTTCTTTATCCCAGGCCAGAAGAAATGATCAAGAAGAGCCAGATACGTTTTACGTATCCCCAAATGACCTGATCAACGGCTTTCATGCGCTAGAGCGATAACTTGATGTCTGAAACATTTACTTTACATGACTTTAATCAGCTGCAGTTCAAAGGAAGCAAAGTGACCAGAGGTTGTAGAGCTGAGACCAGAAGGAGCAGAGGTGTAGCCTTTGCGTGGACGGTTACACTAGTGACAATTATTTCAGGCCGTCGCGAACGAAACGGCTCTCAGATGTAACCAATAGGAGCCAGCTCCCTCCTGCAGGAGCCGATTTCCTCTTGGAGGGGTCAAAGTGAGTTACACACAGAGTGTACCCACAGAGATTTTGGTCCATTCAGAGATAATGGTTGTTAGTGTTTACAGTCCAGGGGAGGAGGGATCCGGACTCCAGACTTCATAAATGAGGAGGAGCAGGTGGTGATGACACACCAACAACAACCCCATCCAGCTGTCTTACAGCCATTGGGCTGACGATCTGCAGCTGAGACAGAAGAATGTGTGCATGAAGCCAAAAATCTCTTTGGGGATGGGGATAAAACATGTTTAAAAGCTTCAAAAAGTAGATTTGACATGATATAGGGCCTATAAAAACGCATATGTCATATCAGTATCTATAAACTCACTTATTCCTCACTCTTATGTGCTCTGTCATTACAGTGATTACAACAGCTATCGCATGTTTCGCATCTCTGCCATTATTGTCTAAACTGAGTGACCTGATTGGCCTGTACCTGGTCTATAACAGCATGGTAGCTCATCCCCACCAGCGTGTGAATGAGTGAATGACTGATTGTGTTGGGGGGTTGTAGAACCCTACGAATGCGCTACACTAATACAGGTCATTAACCACTGCCACCGGTCCCTCCGACCATGTGATTAATTGCAAACATTGCAGTTCTTTGCAATACTGACACACAAAAACTTTGTATGATATTGTACAAAGTGCATGCACTTAAACAAAATTGTTGTCTTAAATGATCTGTCTGCTTCCATCAAGGTGATTTGCAGTACTAACATGTCATCATTGCAGGCAGAAAAACAATGGCATCAGTCAGGACAGACATCAGGTTAAACTTGCTCTGGTTTTATGGTTAGATTGAGGCTCATTGATCTACAGCACATATGTCAGAGTCAAGGCCCGCGGGCCAGATGCGGCCCGCGGAGCATTTTTATGTGGCCCGCGAGATAAATATCAAAAATATATTAAAACTGGCCCGCTGGCCGATTTTACCGCAAAGACTTCAACTCCCATGATGCTTTGCGGCGTCAGCGCGGAGCCGACGAAGCCCCCTCCTTTGTGTTTTTTCAGCGCCTGCTGCCGGTCTCTGCAGCTCCGCTGTCTCGGACAAACTACACTCCTCTCACTCGGCGCCAAGTTCACTCAGCTATTTTCTGACGTTGAAGCCCAGAAACGGAGATTCTAGCCGCTCAGTAATGTGTTCACGACTGAAAGAGAAAGTTTTCTAGCTAACTTCCAGACAGAGCCGATATAACTCCAGCGAGCAGCGACACGCTCAAACCAGCATGACTCAGTGGCTGCTGTTGTGTTTCCTCCCCGACACACAACAACGTGGTCAAGCTGCTCAGACATGTTCATCAGCACAAACCTATGTGAGCACCTGTTGTCATCTAATGTTGTCATTATTATGATGAAGATGAACAAAACAACAGGAGTCTCCTCCTCAGCTCAGATCAACCCCATGATGCAGGTATCTGGCTGGAACAGGTGAGCATCACAGTAAACCAGTGGAGCAAACTGAGCTTTAAATATGTTGGTTTTATGCTCTTTTTCTGCTCCAAAACATGAAAGTTAACAGGTGAGATGTTGCATTTTATCATTTAAGATAAAATGATATTTTTATTTTGTTGTTGGCCCGTGAGAAAAGATTTAACCTACAGTAAACAGGAAGTGGAAAGGCTGCAGATAGATGAATAGAATAGAAAATCCCTTTATTGTTCCTCAGTGGGGAAAGCTAGACGTCACAGCAGCGATGACACTTATTACAGGAGAAAAAAGGAGAATAAAAAATAAGAAAAATGAATTAACAAGAAAACATAAATCCTGAATAGATTTTAAAAATGCTGAATATACCACAAGTAATGAATACCACTGATGCCTTTTATTTAAAACTGACTTGCTCGTGTGTAATTTGGTTATTCCACATTCACATAAGTTTGTTTCCAAATTTAAAGGTTCAAAATTGCATATATGTTGATAAAGAAAATGTGCAAATTTGCCGTCACTTTTTCAAAAATATTAAGTTTGGCCCTCGACTCCGTCCCAGAGTTTCATTTCGGCCCCTTGTGAGTTTGAGTTTTGACACCCCTGATCTACAGGTATTTTTATATACATGAAATAAGCATAAATATACATTCACATGTGTTCTTGTAAAGCCTTTATTTTTACAAGGTAATTTTCCTTTGGGCAGTCATGGCGGAAGCAGGACCAAACAAGTTTTATGCTCTGATCACATGCATCCATCTCTATCAGCTGCCTGTCAAAGTTATTTGTCATTGCTGTGTTTTTTTTATGATGTATGTTGTATCACATTGCTCTGATTTCCACTAAGTTTACCCACAATATTTAATCCCAATAAAACAAGTAGGTCACACATTCGGGCTTGTTCCATTCTCTTGATGGATGCCATGTATTTACTGCCCATACAGTGATGGATCACCAATCTAATCACATCATATTTTCCACATCTACACAGTTCAGTGTTATGGTTTTTGAATGTGCATTCATCCTTGCAGTGAGAGACACGATGCTACAAGAAACCTCAGTAGAACATGCATGTGTGTTGCCGAGTGTGATTGTGTCCTGATATTATTTTGGTGACATTCTCTGTTGCCTCTGGCAGAGCTGCTGTGAAGACGGTCCCAAACACCTAAGTGAAGATGTCCATTAACCTTGTTTCTATAAACACTTCCATCATTTTTATTGTCACCTTTGATCTCCTCCTCTAGTTGTCTTTGTACAGCATGTTCTATATTTATATTTAACATCTAAAATGTATTAATTAAGATTTTATTCCTGAAAAGTATTAAATGCATCCATATTTTCCATAAGAGGCCTGAAATCATATTAAGTTACGTTGTAGGTATTGGATCTGCTCGGAGTGCCAGATTGGCCTGTGCCTACCGATGACGTCACACTAGATGTTTGGCCTAATGTGTGACTTATGGAAGTTACGTTAGCACATTCATAAAAGTTACGTTAGCACGTCGATATGGAAGATTTTGGTAGGTCCGAAAAAATTTGTGGTTGTAGCATTGTAGTCCAAAAAAACATATTCTGGGGAAAACGTGTTAGTATTTCCAAAGGAAATGTAAAATTGTTCCCTCAGCCTTTAAAACTGCAGCTCTAACCCCGTTTCTCAAAAAGCCCGGCTCAGACCCCAACACTGTCAATAATCTTCGCCCCATCTCCAATTTACCATTTATCTCTGAGATACTTGAAAAAGTTGTTGCTAACCAACTACACTTTCATCTATCCAGCAACTCCCTCTACGAAGTCTTCCAGTCTGGTTTCCGCCCCCACCACAGCACAGAAACGGCTCTGATCAAAATCACACATGACCTCCTTCTTGCAGCAGACTCAGGACAGATTTCCATCCTCATCCTACTTGATCTCTGCAGCATTTGACACCATCTCACACACAGTTCTACTCCATAGACTATCCACCATCGGCATTTCAAAAACTCCTATAAATTGGTTCAAATCACAACTATCTAATCGCACTCAATTTGTCCAACTGCACACCTTCCACTCTAACCCCAAGCCAGTTACCTCTGGAGTTACTCAGGGCTCAGTCTTAGGTCCCCTTCTCTTCATAATCTACTTACTCCCACTTGGCAATATCTTCAGGAAATTTAATATTCATTTTCACTGCTACGCCGATGACACCCAGCTATACTTCTCTACCCATCCAAACCCCCCACTCCCTTCATCCTCCATTCTCAGTTGCCTTACCGAAGTCAAATCCTGTTTTTTTTCTAACTTTCTACAGCTCAACAGCAATAAGACTGAGATCCTCCTCATTGGCACCAAGTCATCTCTATCCAAGACCAGTTCATTCTCACTCAGCTTCGACAACACCACACTTCTCCCCACCGCCAAAGCTAAGAGCTTGGGTGTCATCTTAGACAACACCTTATCCTTCATTCCTCATATTAACAATGCAATAAAAACTGCTTATTTTCATCTTTGCAATATCAATCAGCTCCGCCCCTCCCTCAAGTCAGCACTCCACTGCTATTTTGGTCCACGCCTGGTCACCAGTCGCATCCATTACTGTAATGCCCTCCTCTCCGGTCTCCCTCTAAAATCACTCAACAAGCTAGTTAGTCTAAAATTCAGCTGCCCGGATAATCACTAAGACCTCCACTTTTGATCACATTACCCCTGTCCTGCAACAACTTCACTGTCTCCCTGTCAAATACAGAATTGACTGTAAGATACTTCTTCATGCCCTTAAAGCCATCCATAATCTTGCTCCCCCTTATCTGTCTAATCTCCTCCACATTGTCACTCCCACTCGCTCTCTCCAATCATCATCTTCAAGTTCCCTGTCTGTTCCTCGCACTTGTCTCTGTACTATGGGAGCCAGAGCTTTTAGTCACTCAGCTCCAAAACTCTGGAACGCTCTACTGCCTGACCTCTGCAATATAAACTCCTTCTCAACCTTCAAGTCTCAACTCACAACTCACATGTTCCGCCTGGCTTACTCATTGCAACTGTCCTCCATCCATCGTACTGCTCTGACTCTACCCTTGGGAATTATTCTTAGCACTTATTTCTTGTTGTTTGTATTGCTTGCTGTTCCTTATATTTTGTCTTGTACAGTGACCTTGAAAGCTTTGAAAGGTGCTTGAAATAAAATGTATTATTATTATTATTAAAACAAAAGAAAAAATACATATAGTTTAAAACTGTGACCCTCAGAAACACTGATTTTGATGAAATGGAGCAACATTTAAAAGAACTTTATTAAACAAATAACAAGTATACAATATTTTGAGTGAAAGAATGCATTTATTTACATAAGAACTAATGAAATATACAGAGGAATTCCACATTCATGCAAACGGAAAAAGCAGCTAATTATGTAAAAACATTTAAACGTTCACAGATTAGAACTGTTGGGCTTTTTGACACAGTCTGATGTTGGTTGGATGTAGTTTCACATTCTTTACAAAACAAAGGCAATATGGTGTCTTGTTAATATATTACATTTAGAAAACATTTAGTTGGTAAGAAAAATGAATGTATTTAGAAATCTGCTAACTCTTTCCATAACCTATTTGTGAAAGAATATCAAAAAAGAGATATGATGTACTTCGGCTGAGTGGATTTATCGTAGTGTGACGTCATCGGCCGGTGCAGGACCCCGGGCAGATCTGGGACGTAAAACATCAAAAATGTTTTGCATTTGTTCATTAATTGCATCAGCTTTTATTTATTTAGAGTAATAGAGAACATTGATTGTTTCTATATGTTTTAGTTCAGTCTACAGCATTTTGCATTCACTTTTACATTGTGGTAATACAAGATGCACAATGCATCGGGACAGCGTCCTTGTCAAGGGTATAATAACTGCCTTCCCTAAAGTCCCTAGACATTTCAAGTACAAGTTTATGTGTTCACCACGGTCAGCAGAGGAGTTAGGTGTAACCAGAGGGTTGCCGGTTTGCGTCCCGCTCAGTCACTGTTGTAGTTGTTGTGTCCTTGGCCAAGACACTTCACCCTCCTTTCACGCTGCTGGTGGTGGGAGGGACCATGGTACTTGTGGATGGCAGCCCTGCTTGTCCCAGCGCAGCTGCGGCTACAGTGTAGCTCATCACCATCAGTGAGTGAATAGCAGTTGTGTTGTAAAGCACTTTGGGGGGTTGTAGAACTCTAGAAGCACTGTATAAAAACAGATTATCTAGAAAAGCAGAAGGCTGCTTCAGGAGCCTCGATGTTCTAGCAGATGTGCTTAAAACAGGTTTTTTTTTTTTTCCAGAAGCATTAATGTTTCAACATAGAACCGCAGAGTAACGTGCTAGGACATGTGTGTCAGACATCAACGGTGTGATTTAAACTTTCTGACTTGATTATTCTTGGTGAAATAAAATAAAAAGGCTAGTTTGTATCACTCTGGGCTATCAGAGAGCCTGGAGAGCTGCCTGCAGAAACTCGTTCCCACCTTAGTGAGCACTCTGGTTCCTCTAGTGACTTTACTGTACTATTGGCTCATGCCATCATAAGTGTGTGACCGCTGGCTAAAGCCGACTCAAAGTTAACTGCTAAACTTTCTGTGTTGTCCCCTCCCTACTGGCTGAGGACCACGGGGTTTCCAGAGCCGATAAGAAGACTCCTCTGGCCGACTGCCTGTTTTGGATCTTCTCCCCAGAGTTGTTCGTTTACCGAGTTCACTCTGGCTGCCCCACCAGACGGATTTCAATGCCTGTTGTTTATGTGTTTATTAGTTTAATTTCTGTTTTTATTTATTTATTTTCATTCTATTTTCTGTGCGTCTGTCTCTGTGTTCTCTGTCTGGCGCCCTCCCACATCTCTTTCCAGGCAAAAAGAATTAAAAGCCATTTAGCACTTACTCCCCCCCCCCCCCCCCCCCCCCGAGAACTGCTCTGTAATTAGCATAACTAATTTAGCAGAAATATTTCCCTTTCTCTTGAATTTGCTGCGGTGTGTGTACGCGTGAGTCTGAAGTTCTGATGTGGGGGAAAGATGCCTACTTTAGTGTGTGTGTGTGCGTGTGTGTATGCCTGCATGCGTGCGTGTGTGTGTGTGTGTTCTGGGTAAATGACTGGAGAGTGTTTTAGTCTGACATGGTGGATGATTTTATTTTCTATTCTTTTCTGAGGAGAACATTTGTGTGTGCTTGAACTTTCCCAGCTTTGGAATGTGTTTGTGTTTTTTATCTTTACGTGTGAGACTTGCTTTGGCTGCAGCTTTATCAGCGGCGGTTCCAGCTTGGTGGAGTGATCCTCGGGGGGTGCTTCGTGCCCTGCTGCTGTGGCCACTTGGACTAGCGATTCAACTGCACATGAATACACATCATGTAGAAACACAAAGTATCTCAGGGCCACTGGCCAGCGTGCAAGACACAACTGTCCACTTTACACGAATGCCAAAGGGTGTTGGTGGAAAGCATAAAAATGGGCCAATCTGTGACCTCCTATCTGACTGGAACTCGGCTTGTATCGATTAAAATGCTGAAAAAGAAAAATAAGAAAAAGGACAAAAAAGGAAAAGAAAAAATGAAAGAAAAAAGAGAAAAAAAAGGAAAAGAAAGGAAATAAATACATACATAAATAAATAAATAAATACATAAATAAATAAAGGAGATGCTTAATTTACATATTTGATGCTGTAAATATGACAACATTCTTATTGTTTCTCTGAATTGAACAAATTCTGATAAAAATTGTGAAATTCATTGATAGGATTTGTGTTGTTTGGTTCATGTTGTGGATGACGGTGACAAAAGTGAGTGACTTAAACTTTCCTCACAGATAAAGTTTGCTCCTAGGTTTAAAATGTGCCGTGTAAACATTTTTCCTTCAAACTCACATTATCAATAATGGGCTGCACAGTGGATTATTTAATGCTGTATAATCCATGCACAAAATATCAGCAGGGAATAGCAATCGTTTGGCATAAACACCACTTCAGAGACTTCACTGGTTTTATGGAGTCTATATGAAACTAATGCATCTTCTTATGGTGATTAAATCCTAAAGTGTCAAATCGGAACATGATCTTTAAACATCTGTGTCATCTGTCCGTTATCATTTGCCAAGTTAGTTTTTCTGGGTCGGCCCAGTCTTCGTTGGTACTGACGTAATGTCTCACACACCCACAGACCTCTTACTTACAGAATCTGGCATCTCCTGGCAGCCTGGCCCTCTTCCCTTCAGTTACGATGTCTCTTTTGGCTGCCGACTATGCCTCCACTCTTTATCTTCATTGCTCTTTTAATTTTCCTAAGGACTTGATTGGCTGCAAGTTTTTTGTCCTGGGTGATTCTGCTGCATCAGCTAAGTGACATCAGTCACTGGAGAATATGGGAGAAGGGGCGAAACAGGAAGGTGACTGTAGGAAGCCCCTCTATCATCAGCAGCGATGGCCCCTCCAGAGACCAAAGGGATGGGTGGGGGTGGACCAGGTGGGCGAGCTTTTACTGTAATTAATTTCACTCTGACGGGATGGAGGAAGATTAGAGAATTGTGGGCTTGTGCTAAGTGATCAAGTCACGTGGAAATAAAAGCAAAGTTAGAACAATGTTGTTAAAAATGGGAACAATGATGCAACACGTGTCAACCAAGATTCAGGTCTTTGTAACGTACGTTGGTTTTATCGTTTCTTCACTCAAGTCTAACGAATATTGGTTAGTAGACCTTCATTGAAGGCCTTTCCATTGTTGTTGGAACATTTAGTTCTAACTCAGTTTTACAGACTAAGAATATTCCATCTCTCCATTATACCTGCTTATCCTTGTAGGTTTGCAGGGGTCTTGTGTGTATCGGTCTCTGGGCAACCAGACGGGGTACACCTTGGATAGGATGCCGTTCCATCACAGGGCAACACGGAGACACGCAGGAAGAACAACCACTTATGCACTCACTCACACCTATAGGACAATTCAGAGAGGCCGACAGTCATCATTTTGCAATGTTAGATTATTCCCAATTCTGACCTCAGGACCCCCTGCTCTGCATGTTTTCCACGTTTCTGCTTCAGCACACGTGCTTTACGTATTTGCATTGCCTCAAGTGCTGCAGATGCCTGATAGTCACTCATTCATTCAAATCAGGTGTGTGGCAGCAGGGAAGCACTGAAAGGGCAACATGGAAAACATGCAGAGCAGGGACCCTGTGGACCAGAATTGGGGAACACTGGGTTAGCTGGTGTAGGGTTAGCATACGTATGCATTTTGGGTGCTTTTAAAGCTCAATAAGCTACACTACATTTGACCAATATGATGTGAATTTCCATATAAATATGGAAATCCAGTCTGATTGATCTTTGAATGTTTAATCAGAATATTTAGAATTCTTTGTTTATTCAGGGATTGTCAGACACTTCGTATCAATTCAGACAAAGTCAAGTTAGTCAACTAGGAAACCCTGAATCTAAGTGGATGGAATGTGAGGTGTGATTATGTGTGAATGTGATGTTATCAGAACCTTCGTATCTGGAGAAACTGAGTTCTGAGTGGGAGTGAATTTGGTCTGCTATTAACTATAGTTGATGGTTTATAAAACCACATCAGAGGCAATCTTGTGAGCCTACGTCGGAGACCCCCATTGTAGATCCGGACTGTCAGGAAGTCAGATGGACCCCAAAGGTACTGAAGCCTGTAGGAGAAACCGCAGTACGACCAGACCGGTCTCGAGATGTCTCCAGGTCACCACAGTTGTTTGCGTCTTAGGAATAACTCTTAAGGAGTTGAAGTTGGTTCAGCTTTATTCTGAAGGAACCGTTTGCAGTCAGCTGAAGCATGCAACAGGTTTTGACAGCTTGTCAAAGATGCGATGGGAGAAGCTTCCCTCCGATGGCCAGTCAGAGTTGGGCTCAACTGAAATCACTCAGGGAGTGATGCAGTTTAAATAATGGCCATATTTTGGTTTTCTGATAAATCAGAACTTGCTCTGTAAAGGGGGTTTGCCACCAAACTCAGATACACACCTCCCTCAGATATGAAGATGCTGATTTTGTGGATAAGGAAATATCTATGTGTGCAGTGACATTAATTATAACTCGCATCATGGAGATATGGTGATTGTGTCTTGTCCAGTCAGTGTGCTGATTAAATATATGGGTCATATATTTCATTTCATCCTTATTAATCTTTCAATGTAATAATAATATTCATTTCAATTTAGTAATTTAAGCACAGATTAATCAAAACATTTCATTTAACCATATTGTCCATGTCATTATATGATTAGTTACTCATATTGTTCATCCGTCTTGTTCTATGAATAAAAGCAGTCTAAGATAAGCGGGAAGCTTGAGAGGGACCTTGGCCAAGCAACAGTATCTTTCTTGCAGATTAAAAGCACCAGTTAAGACTTATGGCTCCAAACGACCAGATACTGAAGAGGTCAGACTGTAGGTGGAAAACTGACCATTCCTGGAGGCTACACTGGGAGCCGGAAAGGACCCACATGGGAAGAACTTCCAAAATCCATGCAGAAAGACCCCAGTCTGGGAATCAGACTCGCTAACCACTGCACCACTGCGCCGCTCCAGAATGAGAAATGTTTCTAGGTTTATTCGGAAAAAAGCTTTTACCAGCTTTGAACTTTCAGAACTGTTTCTAGGTGTGTAACTTTAGATCTCTGACTGACCTTCGACCAGCACATTAATGACCTCCCCCTGTTCCTCCTCTTATTCACCTTTTCTAGCTCTGCTGTTATCACTCATCTGCGTTTGCAGCTCTGCCGTGTTTATCGGTGCAGCAGCAACCTTCCAAATAATCTAAACCTGTCAATTGATCTGTGGAGGAACTGGCCGCTCATTTGAGCTGTGTTCAGTAATTACAACCTGGGCTACAGTTATGGCTGTTTATCGGCACCGCTTCAGGTGTTGCTGGGAAATTGGGGTCAATTACATGATCCTGCAAAAATGTTTAGTGCTTCCGACCAGGGTGTAGCTCATTTCTCCAGCTCTTTCCCTGGTAAAACCTGGCCCACAGGCACATGTGCATGTGTAAGCTCTCAGTGCAGTGAACAGAGCTAATGCACTCATTTCCATATTTATTCAGCCAGAGCACACAAACCACAAGAGGTCTGCAGCAGTAGGCAGGAGCAGCTCATTATCTGCGTGATATTTGTTTTAATTGATCTCATCTAAGAATTAACTTTACATTTGTTTTGATTGCACTGTGAAGTCACGCGTTAAGAAATGACCCTAAAGATGCGCTTGTGTGTGTGTGTGTGTGTGTGTGGAAGGGGGGGTATAGGAGGCTGGTTTGTAAACATTGAAAATATTTTTTCTGTAGAAACTAAACTAGCAAACACAGGTAGTAACACGTTTGTTTTTATGAGTGAATTTAGAACGTTTGCAGTCTAAAGGTTTGACAGACCTTCTCATCTCAAACGTTGGTGTTTTGTTGGTGAGTGATCTTGCCTAAAGTATCAGGCTATTTCTCTGGTTTGCGTCGGTTTAGCCAAAAGCCAAAGGTCTTGTGTTACTTTACCATCTACATTTTCTCAGATTAAAAAGAAAAATGTGGATTAAATGTGCTGATCCTCTGTCCAGCTGCTTCACCCTCCTCAGGGGAACCTGCGGGTGTTTGAAGCGAAGAGACGAGATCCTCCTGCCACCAGATTTGTCTGATGGGAATAGCTTGAACGTTTTACAACTAGGATGCTGTCTGGCTGCAATTACTGCAAATGTTTGAGTTTGTCTTTTAAAGGCAATGTTTAAAGATGACAGTGTGACTAAAATCTTGATTTCTGCCTCTGACCCCGTCTGTTTGTCCTCCAGATGTTCAGTCCAGACTACTTTCATGTGTGTTTTCATTTAAACCAAAAACATTTCTTGGTGTAAATCAACCTTGAGTGTCATTTTTTAGACATGTTAAACCAAAAAAAATAATATTGACTTCCCTATTAAGATCCCTAAAACCTCACTTTTTATTTAAATCTCCCTGTAAGCCTCACCTGTACTGTCTTCTGTTCCTTTTCAGGCCCACCTTCCGGTACTTCACCTGGCACACTTGCGCATTGGGCATCATTGGGTGTGTCGTCATGATGTTCCTAATCAACGTCATCTATGCCTCGGCCAGCATCGCCTTCATGCTGCTGCTGCTCCTGCTGATTCACTACCTCAGCCCCACATCCAGCTGGGGATACATCAGCCAGGCGCTCATTTTCCACCAGGTCTGACAAACACACACGCTCAAAGTCATTCAGACACACGCTCACAATGCTGCCCTGTCATTACTATAGCAACTAAAATCTCATCCCTTCCGCTTTACAAGATCCTGTACCGCAGCCAAGCCATCGCTCTATCAGGTTTATGGACCTGCATACACACAAACACTGAGTGGCTGCTTTCTACCGCCTCACCCAATAGATTTGCATTTAGCAGACAGACACACACATTCTGCCTGTTTCTTTTTTTCCTTCTCCCGTATACACATTACACCGTGTCATTCCTACAGCAGCTATCTATCAACTTTATATCAGGCTCACCAGACATGAAAACACTCAGACACACACATCTGCATCTATTCCCTCGGCTAAGCTCTTTTCATTTATGACACGCACACACACACACAGCTTTACATCATCCAGCTCCCAGTGTCCTCTGTCTGCTGTTTGTGAGAAGAGGGGCCAGTGTTGTCAGAAGGGCCGGCTGCCGAGGGGTTGCTGCTGCCAAGGCAGCAGGCTGGGGTTACAGGCAGGGAGTGTGATGCTGGTGGGTTCTGCCAGTAGCTTGTCAAGAGGCAGAACATTATTACAGCCACTTAACTTATAGCATTTTCCTCCACATAAACATTCCCCTGTCCTTCCTATTTCTCTCCCTTACCATCCTAAGACGACGTCCGCACCAGTTAAACATCGTTCAACCCTGAAAACGTGATTTACCCTCACCCCATCTCATAAAACTGGCTAAAGATTTCCATTAACAAGTTAACTCATTTAAGTTGCTCCACCCTGGGTTTATTTCATGGCCAAACTTTCACTAGGCACAACTTTGTGGCTGTAGGCAAGGGCGTCGGACTGGGGGGGGGGGGGGTACCGTTTACCCAGGGCCCACTGCAGGGAGGGGCCCTGAGACAGCTTTGAATAAAAATGTTTTATTGTTGTTGTTTTTTCCCCCCAACTTACTTAATGTCTTAATAAACTTCCCTTTACCTGGATAAAGAGGTTAAGAAACAGAATTTCGCCTTAAAAATAATAACTGAATAATCTCTGAGGCATCTATCACCCCTTAAAAATGTGCAAAGTGGTTTAGTCCACACCTGCGGCCAGGGCACGACCGCATGTACAGCTATGAGACATCGCAGCCAGAGCTGGAGGCAGGAGAGTCAGTCATGTCTTTTCCCAAGAAAGGGAAATCTGGCTTCCAGGAAAGAGGGAGAAGGAGAAGGAGAAAAAGTTAATTGAACAGAAGCAAGTATTGACTAGGTTATTCAAGAAGGAAGGTGAGCAGCAGCCAGCAGAACACAGTTTTAGCTGATAATAGCTAGCTCTCAGAAGCTGCATTCATGTTAGGTGTTCAGTGTTAAACGCCTTTTATTTTCACCATCAAGATCAAATATAAATTAATTAGTGTTATCAGTGAAAACACTAATAAATATATATATATATTAATCAGAATTATTATCGCGGGCGGCTGCCGCCAATTAATTCGCGGACCTCGCAGTAAAAACAGGTTCACTCTGTGTGGATATTTCAGCTCCTTCCCAGTCATGAACCAGGACAAACTTGGTATCGATGGATTCGTGGTAATCTCAGGAATGAGAAGCTGCCACTGTTTTTTGTATAGCGTGATGGTACTGGTGTTAGAGGATTGTTATTGACTTGGTTAGATATGTTAAGCCTATTTTAAATTTCTTTATATTTGATCATGAAAATGGACAATCTTATAATTTGGCTGATAATGCAGGGATTATAAAATTTAGAGTACATTACATTCACAGAGAGAACCTGGTTTATTTCATGTCATATGTATTTAATATATCAATACATATAAGTATTAGCAAAGCTTAACATCATGAACCATGACAGACATGACTGAAGAGCAGATGAAGATATCATGCCAGGCACTGATGAGAAAATATTACAAGGATCTCACAGCTGAATTTGAGAATGAGATGCTACACCTGAGAACAATATATGGTGCCACATTTCCACACATTTGGTCTCCTCTTGAGCTGCTTAATGCCATCTACAGGATGCAATTACAGAGCATTTTTGGAGAAGTTTGTATTGGACTGAGGATATTTTGCACACTACCTGTGACTGTTGCTGGGGGTGAACGGGCTTTTAGCAAACTGAAACTGGTGAAAAATTATTTGAGATCAACAATGTCCCAGGATAGACTGAACAGCCTAGTTCTTCTTTCTATTGAAAGCCAGTTAGCCAAAGGATTGGACTTTAAAGATCTCATAAGTGATTTTGCTAACATGAAGACCCGTCAGTGGGCATTTACTGGAAAATAAATTCCAGGATTTTTGTTTGAACACATTGTTGGCAAATAAAAATAATTATATGTGAAGTCTGGGCATTTCACTTTTATTATGCTGGCATTTGTATTTGCTCAATATAGAGGTTAAACTAAGATCATATTTATTGTCTTGTCTTATAGCATGACAAAAAATGTGTAAGAGAGATATTAAGTAATTGAGCATGGGGGCCCACCTAGAAGACTTGTACCTAGGGCCCAAAATTTGGTGCTACGCCCCTGGCTGTAGGACTTTTAGGCTCTTTGGAGTTTGTTTTCATGGGAAAGAGGGACTTTGCTAATGTCATTAATCTTAACATTTAGGAGTGTGTGCAAACATAACAGAGGAAGCAGCAAACCCGGTGATAATATTTGTGTCATTCTCATAGCTTTTGGACAAGCCTGTGCATTTTTCTTCCTTATAAGTGAGCTAAGATAGAGCTCACAAAGACGAGTCAAATAATGAACAGTAGTTCCTGTTCTGAAGATGTAACGAGTGAGGAGACTTGCTTACAGAAGTCATCATATTCTGTAAAGCCTACCGTGCAAGGACACAATTACTGTGAAATTCTTAATGGAAAATCATTAACTAATTTTCTTGTTTTCTATTGTGACAAATCAACATGTTACTTCCAACTATTAGGCTGTAGTGAAAACGGCAGTGGAACACAGTGGTGTGCTGATATTCACAAATCCATACATGAGGTCTGCACGCACACAAAGTATGCACAACTACGCTGCCACCTTAAAAGCGTCGGCCCCTAGGTGTGGCAAGTTTATGGAGAACTGATGAACTGATGTTTCAAAGGGGGTATCAAAATGAGTTAGCCAATGAATGTCTGGTTGTAATTTGTGGTCTTAAATGGTTTCTCCCCTAAACATTGAAGCACTTTATCAAGCCTAGCCTGGGCCAAACCTCAGCATTAAAACCCTGTTGGTCTACAGTCATGGGCTATAACAAATAATAGTTATTACCAGATTTAATTCCAACCTAAAATGAAGTGGATCATTTGGCATTCATTTAATATGCTGAATACGCAGTGTATATGTGGCTTTTGTATTGTGTGTAATGTGTTTATTTGGTAATTATTCATTTGTATTAACTTTTAATGTAAGCCTTAAAATCTTTCTTATTTTCATTTTACAAATGAGACTTCTTAATTTCCACCCCTAACCCCACCCTTCCCTATCCAGTGTATAGTTTTCTAACTAGCCTCCAGCAAGAACCGGTCTGATAAAACAAACAGCCTAAATCTTTCCACGGGTACCGCTGAGGTTCTGTCCTTGTTGGGTGACTGTTTTTACGTTTGGGTTCTTGTCTGAGGAACTTAAAAGGACTTCAGTCTATTTGGTAAAAGCAGAACATTGTCAGCAGTTTGGAGGTTTTGCAAAGGGAACTATTGCTAAAGCTAAATTATTTATTTATTTTTAACCTGTCCTGTCCTGGCAGTTGAAGCAGACTGAATGGTTGATGTGTGTGTGTGTGTGTGTGTGTGTGTGTGTGTGTGTGTGTGTGTGTGTGTGTGTGTGTGTGTGTGTGTGTGTGTGTGTGTGTGTGTGTGTGTGTGTTTGTTTGTTTGTTTGTTTGTTTGTTTGTGGAAGGGGCAGCCCAGGTCCAACCAGCTCTAGTGGCTGATAGCCACCCAAGGAGAACTAGCTTACATGCATCATGATCACACTAAACCATCACAAATAGGCTAACCCTTGCTTCCATCTAGAAGTGAGTGCACATTTTATTTAGCTACATTGACGAGCTGAGTGAACAGTTCTTAAGTTGATCCGCGGTGGGAATTAGGAGCCACATGCTGAATATTTGTCAAGTAGTTTTGTAATATAATCACTTTGATCCTGTGGCACCTAGAGTCTTTGAGTCATTTTTTACTCCTCACGTGGCTCATGATGAGGTACATACTGAGCTGTGACTAATAATGGCATTCATAAGTATGAGTAAATGGCCTGTATTTGATATAGCACCTTCTAGAGTCCTGGAACCCCCCAAGGTGCTTTACAACACAATCAGTTATTCACCCATTCACACCCTGGTGGTGATGAGCTACGATGTAGCCACAGCTGCCCTGGGGTGCACTGACAGAGGCGAGGCCTACTGAACACTGGCGCCACCGGTCCCTCCGACCACCACCAGCAGCAAGGTGGGTTAAGTGTCTTGCCCAAAGACACAACGACAGCAACAGACTGAGCGGGGCTCGAACCTGCACCCTTCTGATTATGGGGCACTTAACTCCTGTGCCACCATTTCCCCAGTGAGTATTTGTAATCATACGTAATTTAATTTTGTTTGTACTCTGAGAAAATGTAGCACCAGTGCACCCCCGCTGTGTACTTAGCCACATACTTAAAATGCACCGCCCAACAGTAGCAGTGTGGGCTGAGAGCCAGTTACGTGACATTGAAGCAAGGTTGAAAGACAGAGCAGCACGTGAAGACAAAGATGGCCAGATAGATGGTAGAGAGCTGAAACTGTGTTTAGTTTAGAAAAAGACAAACAGAGGCTAGAAAGGCTGATTGTATGAGGAGAGAAGGTGGGTGCAGAGGGAATGAGTGATTGAGAAACAAAGTGATGGATGAGATGAAAGCAGCAGTGAAATGATGATAGTCTGATGGATGAGACGACAGGGAAATGGAGAGATAAAGGGAGACAGATGAGTAGATGAGTGAAGGCAGTTGGACTTTGCCTCTGGGACCTTGTTTTTGTCTTTTATAGCAACATTTGTGGAGATTATGATGGTAATAACGCTGCTTTCGTCTTTATATTTGACTGATAGCCACGCTCACAGACAGAGATCAGGCTGAACTTGGATGCCTTTGACGGTCATTATCAGAATGATTCCTGGGATCTTTTCAGGCTAAATTCTAAAGTAGAGATCCGACACAAAGATTGTTGTTGTTCTGCTTGTCTCATTACCACAATAAAACACACCCTGGATGTGTTTTCAGATGAAAACCATTTTCTGCTGCTTTTAACAACCATTCATATGAAGTGCGTCGCTGTTTAATGGAAGTTTCTCACAGCCAAAGAAGAGCTAACTTCTAAATTTGCTGGAAGCACTCAAGGGTCTACTCCACCCTCTGGGTCTAAACGTGGAATAACCAGCTGACTTAACTGAAATTCAGTAGCTTCTGATTCATACCCCACATTTAACTCAGTCCTCACATACTTTCTGGTACCAACAGTATCATAAGTTTTAAAACAAAACATTCTTAATCAGTCAAATGATTTCCAAATCCTTCATTAGAAGATGATCACTGCAATGTTCATGTCTCACATTGGACCCCCCAGTACCACCTGAGCCTGGTTTAAACCCCACAGCCTACGAGTATTGGTGCTGACCATGCCCATCCCTTTATGACCGCATGGATCCATCTTCTGATGCTACTTCCAGTGGGATAAAGCACCATGTCACAAAGCTCAGATCATCTCTAACTGGTTTCTAGAACATTACCATGAGTTCAATGCACTCCAAAGACTTCCACAGTCACCAGATCTCAGTCCAGTCCAGAACCTTTGGGATGTGGTGGAACAGGAGGGTCTCATCATGGATGGAGCTGATGTCATGTCAGGATGGACCAGAACCTCTAAAAATGGTTTCCAACACCTGGTTGGGTCTGTTATATCATGAATTAGGGTGGATCTGACGAAAAATAGAAGTCCAACCTGATGATGTTTGTAGTGACCTGAGCTATAACTGCCATTTAAATTAACATTAAAAAATAATACTACACACATACACACACATTTCTCACCTTAACATGCTGATTTAAAGTCTTTAAAGAGCAACACACACCTTGAAGGTCCTAATGGGATGTAGATTAAAAGTTTTTTTTCATAGCTGTATTAACACTTGACTTAGATTCAACTGCAGCTCTCCCCGTTGACATTTTATAAAAATATTCTTAATTATATCCTCAGTTTAACACATCCACTGGTTTTGTGAAAGGCTTTAGATAATTCTAGGTTTTCATTAACTCACGTCATGCAAAAGGATGGAAGCTAACCCTACTCCGTTGCCTGTGTTACCCGTAGGTGCGTAAATACCTGCTGATGCTGGACGTCAGGAAGGACCACATCAAGTTCTGGAGGCCTCAGATCCTTCTGATGGTGTCCAACCCCCGCAGCACTGTAGGCCTGATCACCTTCATCAATGACATCAAGAAGAGTGGCCTCTATGTGCTGGGACACGTCCAGCTGGGAGACCTCAGTAAGAACACCAACATTCAGCTCAGCCACCTCTATCTCTCATAGCTCAGATGAATCTGAGTCTCACTGTTTCTGAAGGCAATCACTTGAGTATTTCCAAGTGTGAGGGTCACTGATTGACCTTTTCTTTGTCATTGGAGGACACAGCGTTGAGGAGCTTCTTTGGAGTTCTACACATAAAAAAGGCTGTGAATCAGCTGCCCTTCTCTTTTTTTAACAAACCACATAAAGGAGTTATTTATTTACGCTAACAGGATCATGTTGTGGACTTTTACATCATGCTGCTGCTGCTGTGGTTTCTATTAATTTGTTTCTTCTTAAAGACGTTCCTCATGGATGTTGTAAAACTAAATGAACATTTAATAACAGTCACATCAAGGCCTAAAATGGGTTACAGTAGAGCAGAGGCCCATAGAAGTATCCTGTAGTTGTCTACTGGCATCCATGCTGCTGTTTTTAGGAATGACTGATTACCTGCCGGCCTGTTTCTTTGCTCCGTCTCACATTCTGTCTAAGCGGTTATTTGTGTTTGGACCTTTTTTTCTCTCTGCGCCTCCGACCACATCACAACATCTTGTCTTTCCATCCCAACCACAGTGACTCTTTGAAATGTGACTCTCCTGGGACCTGTCTTTTTTTTTGTCTATACCATACCATACCATACCATACCATACCATACCATACCAACTTTATTTCTATAGCACAATTGAAGACACAGCTTGAGAGCTGACCAAGGTGCTGAACAAGCAGGATCAGTTAAAACAAAAAAGAAAAAAAAAACAATAAGAAGATAAAACACAGCAATAAAACTATAAAATCATGCTACAATAACATGAATCACTGTCTAAAAGCCAACTCATAACAGTAGGTTTTTTAATGAGATTTAAAAACAGGCAGAGAGGATGCCAGCCTAACTGTAATGGGCAATGAGTTCCAGAGCATGGAGGCAGCATGGACAAACGCACGTTCACCTCGTGATTTGTAGGACATCCGGGGAATGCAAAGCAGTAGACGGTCAGCTGACCTCAACATACGAGTAGGTACATTATCATATGTTTTTGCTTCAGGTCAGAAGATCCAGCTGCTCAGGCATGTTTCCTACCACCTTAATGCTGAGGGGGTTCAGCTGTGCTGCTCATTTAGTCCCACTGAAGCACATAAAGACTCAACTGTCAGACTCAACTAAAAGTTTTATTAATAAAATCACTGCATTATTGGGGCCGTTTCTGCCATTAAACAGTAACTAGGTAACCCGGTTAGGTGTAAATGAGGTGTCATTTTGGATGAAGCCATGGAGTATCACCTAAAACGGTTAATTGAGAATTGTTTTTATTTATTTTGTTTTTTAATCTGTGGAACATTCCAGAACTCTGATCAGTCATTTAAAGAGGTCATATCATGGAAAATCCACTTTTTGGAACTTTTTACCATGTGATATTTTTATTTCCCCATGAAATAAAGAACCAGCTGTCTCAGCTGCAAATTTTGAGTTTTGTAAAGCGTCAAGGGAAACTAATTTCATCATCCGGCCCTGCTGCTCTCCTGGAAGCTGGTCTGAAACCTGTCTCCCCTGGCCAGCACAGGATATGTGGCGAAGGCGACTGCTTTCATGTAGCTGACTTGATAGTCCGGTGGTTAGAGTGCTGGGCTGGTATGTAATTTAGCACAGATTAGCATCCCGGCCCAAAGTTTCCCTCAGAAAATGAGTTAAGCCTGGCGGATTTGGTGGGAAGAAGAAATCCACGCTGATGAGACATTACAGAGAAAAAGTCGATACACATCAGAAAGCTCTGGTCATCCTTCTGCTGCTGAACAGTTTTTCCTCCTTCCTGTCGTCTCACAGCGCTTTGTGTGTCCTCCCTTCCAGGCACTTTACCGTCCGACCCCCTGCAGTCCCAGTATGACTCCTGGCTGTCGCTGGTGGATCATCTGAACATCAAAGCCTTTGTAAACCTGACGCTGGCTGATTCTGTGCGTCATGGTGTCCAGCACCTCCTCTTCATCTCAGGACTGGGTCAGTGCCACATCCTTTTGTATCAGCCGCTGTTCCTTTAAGGACTTTTTGCTGACTCACTGGAGGCCTTTTAGCAGCTTCTCTCTCTCTCTCAGGTGTTCTTGTCTTTATTTTTTCTGTCTGCTGACCTTCTGCTCCCTGAATCGTTTCTAACTTTGTCTACTCTGGTGTGCTCTTCCCATTTCCCCCTGTCTCTCTTTGGCTCCGGTCCCAGTTCTCAGTCCAGAGCTGGACCTAGACCTTCCTCACTTCGTCAGATAGAATAAGTGAACCTCCATCTTCCTTTTACCCAACATAAAAACACAAACCAACAGAAATGACAGCGCCTACCATCTCATTCATTTTACTGTTTGTGATATTTTAGGTGGGATGCGCCCCAACACCTTGGTGCTCGGCTTCTATGATGACTGTCTTCCGAGAGACAAGTTGATTGACCCCACCCTGACCTCCAGTGAGTCCCCGAATCCCTTCAACCCCTCCCAGGACCTTGAGGAGCCTCCTCTGTTCCACTTCGCCTCCCTGAGGGGATCCAGCGATGGACAGGATTATGGTGAATTTGGGAACGGCAAAGCTTTAGGCCCCCAGGAGTACGTGGCAATCATTAGTGATGCCATGAAGATGCTGAAGAGCGTGGTGCTAGCACGATACTTCAACGACTTTGAGCGAGCTCAAGTCACCTCCCCTCCCTCGTCGACTTCAGGGAAGGTGTTTGTGGATGTGTGGCCCGTAAACCTCCTCCGTCCAGACAGCAGCAGCTACGTCGACACCTGCTCTCTGTTCCTGCTGCAGCTGGCGTGTATCCTCAACATGGTGAGAGACTGGCGCAAAGCTAAGCTCCGCCTCTTCCTGTGTGTGGAGGAAGGGAGGAGCGTGAGAGGCTCGGAGGAGAAGCTTGGCCAGCTGCTGAAGGAGTTGAGAATTAAAGCTAAGGTGCAGACCGTGCCATGGGACCAGGTGGTGGCACTCCACTGGCAGCGCCAAGATGGGTGGAGAAAGAAGCAGCAGTCGCAGCCTCCGGACATCGACACAGACGAAGACACAGCAGGGGCCGTGGAAGAGGAGAACGAAGAGGATTACGTTAACAGCTTCCCAAGCAACGCCACACGAGTGTCTGACGACTACATGTCAGCTGTTAACAGGCTGATCCTGGATCAGGCCCAGCCACCTCCAGCTGTGCGTTTCCTTTACTTGCCCCGCCCTCCTGCCGACACTCGCCGCTACGCTGCGTATTTACGTCAGCTGGAGCTGCTGACTCAGGATTTGGGACCTACACTCCTCATCCATGGCATCACTCCAGTCATCACCACTGACCTTTGACCTCAGCTGGTCTTGTTCTGCGCCGAGAACTCAGTTTCTCTCTATCATCGTGACATTTTTAACCTTTTCTCTGTAGTCCCTGTTTTCTGCCTCCTCACTGAGCTCCAGGAGAAACCGCCTCGCTGTGGTTTCAGCTCCATCAGACAAATCCCTCCTAACGAACCATTTCAAGTGCCTTTCTACTTAGTGTTCGATTGGAGCAGTTGTTTGCTTTTAACATATTGTGAGCTTACATTAAAGACATCCTGTGGAAAAGTTGCAGAGGTTCTGCTAAAGTTTGGTTTTAAAGATTTTATTTGCAAATTAGATTTTATTTGGAATTTCAAGATGATGCATTTCTGTCTTTGCCAAAATGGTTTGCAGATTTTCTAGATGACCAGCAGTGGCCATTTTTATTTATCCTGCTGATTCAGCCTCATGCTGTTTTATCTGCATTATTTCAGAATAAATACCAAAGTTATGTAAAATCTGCTGAATCGTGTGGAACAAATGTAATAAATAATGTTTCATGTCCTCTTTGACACTTTATATTGTCTGTAACAAAAACCTGATCTAAAAAATAACATGCTGAATGTCAGACGTCCCGCGGGCTTCAGCACCTCTGAGGTCCAGATCCAGGCTTGGACAGAGCCTGGAGCTCGGGTTTCAGTCCAACTTGACTCACCTTGTTTGTTTTTGTAATGGCATTTGTTTACTTGCTATGTCCAACGTGTTTCTGGAGTGGACCTCTCCACTGGGCACCACACTCCTCCACCAACTACCGACACTATGTTGCTCCACACCTTAGTCCTGGATCCAAACCAGAGGACAACATGACACTCCGGGGGACATTTTGATCAGAAAATGAGACTTTCTGAATAAACTGTACAAGAAGTTGATTACAATCACAAAACAAATAAATTCTCAATTATTGTTTTGCTTGTCTTTGTGATTCTTAACAGAAGCTGTTGATCAAATTCAACAGTGACTGAGGGTGATGATATTCTGAGTCCAGCTGACTAGCAGTCTTGAGAATTTCCAACAGGTAGCCTGTGTGTGTGTGTGTGTGTGTGTGTGTGTGTGTGTGTGTGTGTGTGTGTGTGTGTGTATATATATATATATATATATATATATATATATATATATATATATATATATATATATATATATATATACTTGTTTGTATAAGGTAAAGTTGAGAAATAAGACCTGAACTAGCTCCAACAGAGACACAAAGGGGGTCAGCCAGCCAAATTACCTTGTCCTACTGTCTCACTGCCAAGCAGACAGAAATGGATTTCAACTCTGGGCTGAAGACAACAGACTGGAGAAGAAAAAAAAACACTGATATCTGTTCAGGAGGAGAGAGGCTGGCATTTGTCACAGAGTGAAAGACTCAACCCTAAAAGGCGTCAGTGTGTTGGCATGTGCACACCAGAAAAAACAGGTTCACAATAAAAAAAATACAAGATTCTTTGATAGTAAATAACGTTCATGCAGAAAAGCTCTAATGTCAGTAAACTGGACGTGTTTTATCAAAGATCAGATTTAGAACACTGGATTGAACACCTTTAGCACAGAAACCCAACTACTGATTTTGTAGAGATAAGTAAACATCAAAGCAGGGTCTCAACAAACAAATCAGACACTTTTTTGTTTGTGTTTTCAGTCTAAAATTTAAGCAGCCTTATCTGTTAGATCCCGGACAAGCCCCCAAAATTGTGTAGAAATGAAATTGAAACTGAACTGAGTTGAGCTAAGTTAAAATAAGATATTTTACCATTAATTTTTAATCCTATTAAAGCCAGAATTCTGGAGCTAGTAGCTGATGCAAGAGTTTAGCGGGTACCGGCGTAACTAACGGTCAGACCTTTAAGATCATTCATCACTTCCAGCGTCTGAATGCAACACATTGACAAGGTCACATGATTCTTTTAGTAACTTTATACAAACTAATCTAAACTAGGTTCTGCCTCAAGTGGACGAGTTTAAGTATCTCAGGGTCTTGTTCACAAATGAGGGTAAGATGGATTGGAAAATTGAAACATTGATGTGTTATCTCCACAAATAACATACATCTGGATGTGTTTTACTATGGTGTTGAATTGCTAAAGGGAGCCTAAGTCTCCTCCCTTTCCAGTCAGCTCATGGGTCCATGGAAGAACTAAAAAATGAATGCATGTCAATGAGGCTAAAAACGCTATTTTCTAATCCGCATGTCCTCACGCCCTGGAACACACGTGTTGTACTTCAATTTAAATGAAAACTAAGGATGTGAGTTTTGCCCACGCCTGTCACGTACTTTGACATATATCAGCTTGTAAAGTTCATAATTAGCATGACTACAAATCAGACATCGGTACGTCGCATATAAGACATCACCACAGAATCTCCTCCCCCCTAGCGTAGCTGTATGTGGTAAGTAGCAGCGTAGCCAGATTTATGGTGGGTCTTTCCTCCTGAAAGAAGGATTTGAAGTTTGCAGAACTTACAGCGATTTTCCCTGTTTTTCTCTGTGTCTGGTTCGATGACGTCACTTTCGTGAAGCGCATTTGTAGTTGTTTATCAAACACCTAATACCTGCAGTCTGGACTTATTTTCACATAAAACCTTTGACAGGTTGTAACCTGTCAATGTAACAGGGGGAAATGTAATTTCCCCCTGTTCGAAAATAAGCACGTTCTTGGTAGCAAAATGTTCCTTTAAAATTCACTGACATCATATGTGAAATCCATGGCACATAACAAGCGGAAATAGAAAATTGTGTTTTAAGCCCCATTGATTTGAGTTATTTCGTTTTTCCGGGGACCCATGGTCTGGAAGTAAATGGGCGTGACTTAGGCTCCCTATCGCTAATGGTTTGCTTCTATTAGCCAAGATATGCTGGCAGCGAATTCAAAGACAAGCTGGGCAGAGTCATGAATGCAAATTTACAGTGCTCAGAGGAACTGATAATGTTTCAAAAAGAACAAGTATTACATGGTTCCTCAGTGGTTGAGTCCTTTAAGCATCTTCTAAAACTAAATGTAAATATGGGACATGTGCATTGCAACATATCCTGTGCACCATAATGTTTTTTTGTCATTGCTGGGCCAGTGAGAAATTAGATGAGGATAAAAGAGCCGTTTCATCTTCTGAGTACTCTCTTCTGTTCTGGTTGCACAAAGCATCAGCTAGTCCACTAAAATGTAGAAAGACTCGACTAAGCACCCAACTGTAAAGGCTAAATGAGAAGTCAAAGTTGTGGAGAACACAAGTTGACACAGTAGTTATTATAAAAGGATGGAGTTTATTTCAAGGACCAAGACGACATTTACAGTTGTGGTCAGAAGTTTACATACACTTGTAAAAAATATTATATAATGGCTCTACTGAGTGTCCCGTTATTTCTAAAACTCTGATTTTTCTCTGATAGAGTGATTAGAACAGATACTTCTTTGTCACAAAAAACATTCATGAAGTTTGGTTCTTTAATGTCTTTATTATGGGTTAACAGAGAAAAGTGATCACATTTGCTGGGTCACAAATATACATACAGCAGTGCTAATATTTGGTTACATGTCCCTTAGCCATTTTCACTTCAATTAGGCGCTTTTGGTAGCCATCCACAAGCTTCTGGCAAGCTTCTGGTTGAATCTTTGACCACTCCTCTTGACAGAATTGGTGAAGTTCAGTTAAATTTGATGGCTTTCTGACATGGACTTGTTTCTTCAGCACTGTCCACATGTTTTCAATGGGGTTTAAGTCAGGACTTTGGGAAGGCCATTCTAAAACCCTTATTCTAGCCTGATTTAGCCATTCCTTTACCACTTTTGATGTGTGTTTGGGGTCATTGTCCTGTTGGAACACCCAACTGCGCCCAAGACCCAACCTTCGTGCTGATGATTTTAGGTTATGTTGAAGAATGTGAAGGTAATCCTCCTTCTTCATTTTCCCATTTACTCTCTGTAAAGCACCAGTTCCATTGGCAGCAAAACAGCCCCACAGCATAATATTCCCACCACCATGCTTGACTGTAGGCATGGTGTTCTTGGGGTTAAAGGCCTCACCTTTTCTCCTCCAAACATATTGCTGGGCATTGTGGCCAAAAAGCTCGATTTTTGTTTCGTCTGACCACAGAACTTTCCTCCAGAAGGTCTTATCTTTGTCCATGTGATCAGCAGCAAACTTCAGTCGAGCCTTAAGGTGCCGCTTTTGGAGCAAGGGCTTCCTTCTTGCACGGCAGCCTCTCAGTCCATGGAGATGCAAAACACGTTTGACTGTGGACAATGACACCTGTGTTCCAGCAGCTTCTAATTCTTGGCAGATCTGCTTTTTGGTGATTCTTGGTTCACTCTTTACCCTCCTGACCAATTTTCTCTCAGCAGCAGGTGATAGCTTGCGTTTTCTTCCTGATCTTGGCAGAGATGAAACAGTGCCATGCACCTTATACTTACAAACAATTGTTTGCACTGTTGCTCTTGGGACCTGCAGCTGCTTTGAAATGGCCCCAAGTGACTTTCCTGACTTGTTCAAGTCAATAATTTGCTTTTTCAGATCCATGCTGAGCTCCTTTGACTTTCCCATTGTAGCGTTTGTGGGCGTTTGTATCCAGTGAGCCCTATTTACCTGGCCTAAGAGAAGTCACCAGCTGTAATCACTCATAATCACTCACAAGAAGTTAAGAGGCCATGCTATGAAGCTCAGTTCACTGACACGTTTCTAAGTCACCTAAATTGCTAGTTCATGTTGCTGTATGTATATTTGTGACCCAGCAAATGTGATCACTTTTCTCTGTTAACCCATAATAAAGACATTAAAGAACCAAACTTCATGAATGTTTTTTGTTACAAAGAAGTATCTGTTCCAATCACTCTATCAGAGAAAAATCAGAGTTTTAGAAATAACGGGACACTCAGTAGAGCCATTATATTATATTTTTTACAAGTGTATGTAAACTTCTGACCACAACTGTAAATGAACTGAAAGGAGCTCACGTTGTGGAGGATAAATGGAGATTAAAAGAAAAGGTGGGAATAAATTTTAATATGGAAGTTATGAGAGGGAGGTTATTGTAGGTTGCCGACATGGGCTCTCAGCATGCTTGAGTTACATATAAAATGAGCCAAGGCTATAACACCAATTAATTTCCACAACTCAAGGACACATAAGCCTGTCACGGTGTTGCTGAGTGAAATGATTAAAGAAAAGGAACAGACATACCACTGAACTAACTCAGCATCACAAAGTGTCTCTACTAATGTTTAACAGGAGAGAGGTTTTTCTGCTTGGGGAGGAACTGCTCATGTTGGATGTTGCTCAATGTTTTTATTCCAGAGATACATTATGGGTGTTTCTTGAGGCCAGGTGCCTTGCTTACGAGGACACGGTCCTTCCTTGGTCAAAGAAAACGGTTAAATGGAACAGACTTGCATCACGTGACCGCGGCTTCCACGGCGGTCACGTAATGCCACGTGACACGGGAGACATTGTTATATTTTATAGGTATAAGTTTCGATATAAATATATAACGAGCCTTTTACTTTTTAAATTGTGTATATGTTTATTAAATTAAATATATAAGCAAGTTACTACCCGCTAGCCAGTGACGCTGCAACTACTAAGCAACTAACCAACCACAGATAACTTCTTTGGATCTAAAAAAACATTTAAAATTAGTTGACTTACTTTTAAACTTAAAATTGTCCCCTGAAGTAGCTGTCGGCTTCTGATCCGCCGTCCTTTTGAAAATACCGCGGTGTATTCTGGGAAATCTTTGACCAAGGTTAGGCTACAAGACACCTCCCGTGTATCCTTGCTCAGCTAGCTACACGGCTAACTGTTGTTTTATTAGAACTTGTTACACAGTTGCACCAGCAGAGGGCTATAATGCACTTATAAAAAACACAATGTAAAATTACTTTTACAACACTCCCACTAAATTTTACTGTGGCATTTACATACTTAGCTGAAACTTCTCAACCCTTTAGTAAGAACACAGGATTATGTGTAACACAGTTATAAGCCAGTCTTTATATAAAAGTTATAGACCTGTTGAACACACTACACATGTTTTAAACTGGATACAGTCCAATCTCCTCTGAGATACTCAAATTTTTGTTTAGGTAATGGCATGGTTAAGATATCAGCCTTCATCTTATCTGTTGATTAATACTTCAGCTGTATCTGTCGATTTAGAACACATTCACGAATGTAGTGGTAACGAATGTCAGTGTGCTTTGTTCTTGAGTTATCAATTGGATTCTTTGTGATTGCAATTGCTGCTTGGTTGTCCTCCAGAATCACTGTTGTGTGCTCTTCACGCCAAATTCAGTTAGTAGCCTTCTCAGCCATGTTCCCTCTTGTGCCCACTGGCTTAAAGTAACATACACAGCTTCTGCAGCTGAAAGTGCAACTGTCGCCTGTTTCTTGCTCAGCCGACTGCTCCTCCCGACAGAAGAAAAATGTTTCCAGTTGTAGAGCAACGATCATCCTGATCACCTGCCCATTCAGCATCTGAGAATCCAACCACAGTTCCTGTTTCTGACTGTTGGTATTTGAGTCCCAGGTTTGGTGTACCTTTTAAGTATCTTAAGATTATTTTCACAGCTGTGAGGTGTAGTGTTTGTGTAACCCTGGACCCAGTTAGATAACTTAAGATCAGGAATGTTTAGATAGACCAGCAGCTAGGCTAGGCAGGATTACAATAGGAACTAAGGTGGGTGCAAAAGGAAACGGCAGGAGGCAGGAAATGAGCAAAAATAGAAAATATTTAGTTAGAAAAAATGTGAAACGAGAATACAATTTTAACAATGCAACACTCAGATCAACAACTCTGAGCCGGCCCAAAAAATAAACAAAATAAAACCACAGTCGTATTTTGAACTCAATAGTGGAGTTGTCCTTTTAGTCGTTAGTCAAGTCAAACCGTCTTTCAGTTTCAGGTCTTTCTGGTTCAGTGGTTTGAGTTGTTACCACTTGGTGTTCACATTCAGTGAGAAGAGTGATGGGTCTTCAATCGAAGTGTCTTTGGGCTCTAGGCAAAGGCTCGCCATCTCCATCTGGAGAGAATCCAGGAATCCGATCCAGTTCTTAATTGGCAAGGATAAAAACTTAGCCTGCACAATAATAACGAAATTATTGTACATAACTGTGACAGCAGTGTCTGTCACCTCAGTGACTTGGGCCTAGTCCACACGTAGCCGGGTTTTTTTTAAACGAATATCCGCCCCTCCAAAAACTTGCATCCACACCACCTCGTTTAAAAAAAAACTGTCCACACGTACCCGGATAAATACGTTGTTAAGGACATGCCAGACCTGTAGGCAGCAGTACTTCCCCCGTTCTTAACCTCGTCCTTCGTCTGTGGTCTTCCACAAGGAGCAGTAATTCCGCTTGCAAAAACAAACAAGCAAAAAGCGCTTGGACAATTGATAAAGCGAGCGCAGCTCTGAGGGCATCCATGCTGTCGGCTAGTGTAAACACAGGGCACACACGTGATGTCAGCATTTTTTTTGTCGCGGAAAGTGACGTTGCGGACCTTAAATCTCCGGTTTTGTCTGTCCACACGCAGACACCCAAAATGGAGAAAACGCAGATCTTCACTTTAGCCGGAGTTTTTAAAAAGATCCGTTTTCGTGTGAAAAAAACTCTGTTTTCGTGTGGATGACAGGCCAAAACGTAGAAAAATATCTACGTTTTGGCAGATCCCCGGCTACGTGTGGACAGGGCCTTGGAGTTTCCCGTGGAGTCTCACATCTGCAGCTCATCTCCTCAGGAAGCCTAATCAGCACTTCTGGGATCTACCAACTCCCAAGGGAGGGGAGATTCATGTTTATGCTTGTGTTTAATTTAATGTAGATGTTTTCTGTTATGATAGGACGTTTGTAATTATGATTTAGTTATTTGAGTTACCTGAATTGATTAGACTGGTTAGTTTGTGTGTGTGTGTGAGGATGTGTGTGTTAATTGTATGTTGATTGTTCCCCTTTTGTATGTAGAGTGGTCTGATCAGCCACTTTTTAAGTTGAACCTGGTGTGTCTGAAATGTCTTTTATTTTTCTGGATAGAGTGTCTTGTGCTGTGATTAGGTTAAAGTTCCTGTTAACTTTGAAGCTGCTCCAAAATAAAATGCAGTTTTGAGTCTCATGAGCAGTGCTTCTCTGGCTGGTTTGGGCAAGTCCCTGACAAGTGGTGGCAGAGGTGGGATCTTGCTAGCCATGAGTACGTGTTGGATTAGTGAGACCCAGGGAAGAAACCATGCAACGAGGAACAGGTGGCTGGGGATCACAAGACCATCAGCTCTCCAGGTCAGTGTCGTTTCTTCTCAGAGCCTGAACTGGAAAAGTTACCAGACACTGACAATTAACATTTCCTAATCACTTTTGAGGATGCCTTTGAACATTTCCTAATCACTTTTGAGAGGATTGCAGCATCCTGTAATTGGCCGATGGCTGACTGGGTTTTCCACCGTGTACCACTGCTCACTGGGAAAGCCAGGAGTGCCTATGTACACATGGACATTGAGGAGGTACATGACTATGAGTCTGTTAAGGCAGCCTCGTTGGCGGAGGTGTTTGTCACAGCGAGGCGCAAGGGACAACCCTGGAGTTACACCGCTTGGAAGACTTCCAAAGAGAGGGCTAATCGGAGATCCCCATATGGACGTGCAGCCTGGGAAACTAGGCAAGTCCCGTCAACAGCGAAGGCAGGAGAAGTTTCTACATACTGTGAGGATGTCTAAGGAGGACCTGATAGAGAGAGCCCGGGGAGATGGGAGTGGTGACCACAATGGCTGTGCAGAGTATGTTTTATAGGATGATATTTTGTATTGGCAACAAGGAGTACAGAGGCAGCTGGTGGTCCCACGAGAAGTTCAAGAGATGGTGCTGGAGTTGGGTCATGCTATTCCTAGGGCTGGCCACCTGGGGAAGAAGACATGGGCCTGTATTTGTGTGTCCCAGGCAAGGTTAAAATGACTTATCTTTCCCACTGGTGCAGTGTGGACTCTTAAGGAGGGGGGTCTGTGACAGCAGTGTCTGTCACCTCAGTGACTTGGAGTTTCCCATGGAGTTCCACACCTGCAGCTCATCTCCTCAGGAAGCCTAATCAGCACTTCTGGGATCTACCAACTCCCAAGGGAGGGGAGATTCATGTTTATGCTTGTGTTTAATTTAATGTAGATATTTTCTGTTATGGATAGGGAGTTTGTAATTATGATTTAGTTATTTGAGTTACCTGAATTGATTAGGTGTGTGTGTGTGTGTGTGTGTGTGTGTGTGTGTGTGTGTGTGTGTGTGTGTGTGTGTGTGTGTGTGTGTGTGTGTGTGTGTGTGTGTGTGTGTGTGTGTGTGTGTGTGTGTGTGTGTGTGTGTGTGTGAATTGTTCCCCTCTTGGTAGAGTGGTCTGATCAGCCACAATTTAAGTTGAACCTGGTGTGTCTGAAATGTCTTTTGTTTTTCTGGATAGAGTGTCTTGTGCTGTGATTAGGTTAAAGTTCCTGTTAACTTTGAAGCTGCTCCAAAATATAATGGTGTTTTGAGTCTATGAGGAGTGCTTCTCTGGCTGGTTTGTGCAAGTCCCTGACAATAACTAAAACTCAATTTCTATTTTTTTTCACAACTATAGCTTAATTTTGTATCTCCAGTTCTTATTTTACAACAGCAATAAAATACATGCATGTTTTCTTCTTAGTTCAACTCCAAATACTTTAAGTTTTGTTCCAAACCGCAACATGGAATACATACAACTCAACAATCTCATCAAGTAGTACGGGTTTTATACCAACGCTATTCTTTTAAATTTATCCTTTAAATTGGTAAAACGTTCACACAGTAAACTATTAGAAGTACATTTAACATTCAACAAACATTACATTCAGTCAAAATAAAGAGTGCAAAAAGAACTAAAAGTGCTTCCATAAATCAGTGGGTTAACCAAAATAAAGTTTTCATTGCCTTTGAACTGAAAAGTCCACCCGCAGTTCGGCGGTAACATAATGCTAAGTTTAGCATGAAGCTAGCATGTTTTCTAGGCTAACGCGTGGCATTAACTCACCAAGATGAGGCAGCAATATGAACGCAGTAGTGGACTCCGTCACACGGCTGCTCCAGCTCGTGCTCTCATCACTTAATGCAACAAATATTCCAAATTAGCTTTTAGGAATTGCCAACAGTGGAGTACAACACGTTTCTGCCTTTAAACTCACCAAGGTGAAACATTCAATCCAGAACAGCTCATGTACAACTGGTCTCGTTCATGTCCAAGTGCAAAAAGACCGTATAACAGGAAACAAAGTGGGAAGAAACGGACCTGACTTCCTTATTTTTTTACAATAAGACGCCCAAATTTTTATTTGAGACTCGCCGAACGGCACTGAATTCAGATTAAAAAGATGTGTGTTCTAACTTTCATTTTGGAACAATTTTTCAAGCAAGGGAAGGGAATGATCTGAGCATGCAGGAGGACTGATCCATCTTAAACCTTTGTCGACTGTGCTGAAGAGAAAGGTACAGAACCAAATTATTTAATTAATTAGCTGTGCGTTCTCCTGCACTCTGTCCTCCGGACCACACACACAACACACACACACGGGACTGTCTCAGCTGTTGTTTTCATTAAGGAGTGTGCACGTACAGCATGCGAGCCTCGTGCACGAGCCTACTATTGAAGCTGCCTTTACGCTTTTGGCCTGAGGGGGCAATCACGAGCATAAAATTCCAAAAGTCCGTAAAGTCCCTTTAAGTTGTTCATGCTCTCTGTTGACTCTGTAATCAAAATCAAATCATCAGCATACACAGCCAAAATGTCCAACTCCTGACCTGATCTAACAAACACACACTGGTCTGAAGTAGTCTGTGTAAAACCAATGTTTTTCATGAACTCTGTAAAGGCTCAGCTCCAGCAGCATGGTGACTGCTTAAGTCCATGTATTGAGTTTTTTAGTCTGCACACTTGATGTTCTTGTCCTGGTCTGATGTAACCTTCTGGCTGCTCCATGTAGATTTCCTCTTCCAAATGTCCATTTAGGAATGCAGTCACAACATCTATTTGATGCACATTAAGGTTGTTCTGCACAGCAAAGGACAAGAGCGTACAAATTGAGCTGAATCCTACCACTGGAGAGAATGTTTCATCAAAGTCAGCTCCACAGATTTGTGAGTAACCTTTAGCAACAAGTCTGCACTGGTATTTTTCCACTCAACCATCACTGTGATGCTTGACTATGAACACCCATTTTGACCCGATTGCTTTAAGATCCTGAGGTAAATCCACTAAGTCCCATGTGTAAGGGAAAATGAGAGGTTCTTACATTCATTTAATGAATCATAAGGCATGGGATTCCATAGGAAATATGAAATCCGCCTCACGGATCGGGGGTTATTTAAACCAGAAGATCGGATCTTTTTAATGCAGAGATTATGTAACCGTTATGTATTCACTCAGAGACAACAGAATAGAGAGAGTCAAATTTAAAAGTTAAGAATTTTATTACTAACAATTAAACTAGCCTGACTTCAGAACTAAGTGTATAGTGTGACTAAAAATGGATGAGACGGTGAATGGATGACGTGTCATGTAAATCAGAACCAGCAAATCCAAAGAAGCGATTAGTTCTGACGGGAACTGAAGATGTTGTTTTGGAATAAGCTTGGGTTAGTTTCAGAACCGCATGAGATACCATCAAGTCGGTCTACCTGCCTTGTGGAAGTCCTCTGGTAAGATCAGGAATGTCGAGGCCCAGCGGACCCTCTCTGGAAACCGAGCTGGTAGAAGAGGCCGCGGTTCTGACCAGACCCGTCTCGAGTTACCTCCGGCACACAGTCAAAAGCACACCTCCGTCAGATCCGTAAAATTCTGATTGGACCAGTGAAATAATGTGTTATGTCTTTTTAACACTACGTGTAATGAGTCCTGTGTGTGAATGGGTGAATGACTTTTGTAAAGCTCCATGTGGGGTTGAAGAATTTCTAAACTCTGAATGTTGAGCATTTTAGGAGCTTTATTAAAGATATCGAGAGGTCCATGTGGCAGGGGTGAGGTGGTGCTCACTCCTCACCCCTGCCACATGGACACAAGGGATAAACCATCAACCCTGCTCATTGGTCAACTTTCCCCAATCAGGGTCACACCCATTAGGACAGACAACTAAAAAAGTGTATTGTACCAAATTCTTTTCCAATTCCACCTATAATCCATCCATCCATCCATCTTCTGAACCCGCTTGTCCACGCAGGGTCGCGGGGTGTCTGGTGCCTATCTCCAGCGGTCAACAGGCAATCAGGCGGGGTACGCCCTGGACAGAGAGCCAGTCCATCGCAGGGCAACACAGAGACACACAGGACAAACAATCACGCACACACACTCACACCTAAGGACAATTCGGACAGGCCAATTAACCTAACAGTCATGTTTTTGGACTGTGGGAGGAAGCTGGAGTACCCTGAGAGAACCCACGCATGCACAGGGAGAACATGCAAACTCCATGCAGAAAGATCCCAGGCTGGGAAGTGGACCCAGGACCTTCTTGCTACAAGGCAGCAGCTCTAACCACTGCGCCACTGCACAGCCCTCCACCTATAATATTCACTGAAAATTATCAAAGTTACAGTTCAAGAAGAATGAAATAACAAAACAAGAAATACTGTGATTGATAAAGGACCCTACACACACACACACACACACACACACACACACACACACACACACAGAGGTCTGCTGGCTTCCACCTGTAATCAAATGGTGATAAATGGAGCATCAACGCAGCTGTTCCTGGGACATTCTCTTGTTGCTGTGTGTGGAAGAGGGTGGGGTGGTTTGCTACCAGAGCTTATTTGCTGTCATTTAGACTCATCAAAGGATCTGAATGCAGAACAAAACTGTAGTGCTCTGCTGTGAAGCATACATAAGGCACATTGTTGTTTGAATGCTATCCTGTGAAACAGGTGTGGATTTAAGCCTGATCAACCATTTGGTAGAGCATATCTAAAGTCCCAACATTTCACTGAAGCATTTTATGAACTTAGCAAGAACAAAAATAGTACAACACAAAAATTCTAAAGAATATGGAGATGTTTGAGGAAAAGGCATTGCAATATTATTATTATATTAATATTATTAATTTATATAAAATTAAAGCCCTAATAGCTCCAAATCAAAAATGCTAAAGTGTAATGTCTTCATCGCTTTTTTCTTGGGGAGGACATTAAAGTGTTCAGGAGACTGTTGAGCACGTCATTGTTGTGTGACGGGGTGAGTACTCCTTCTTCTCCACAACATCTTTGTAAGATTGTCATTCCAGGAGAGGGCACTCACCAGCTGCGGGGCATTACCGATCAGCGGCAGCTGCAGATCCTCTAATCAACCGCAGCAGAGCTCTATTTAAGAGGAGAGGGAACCACTTCACATCGCTGGATGATTAACTACTCACGGTAGAATCTTGCCACTCAGTTCTAGGTTTTGCTTGGTCTATGCTCAGACATTCGTGTTGTCGCAGTTTTGGATTTATCTGGTTTTTTGTGCTTGGATTTTGGTGTTTGGACTCAAGTTTGTTTCATCTTCAGGATACTTGGAATCGCTGAACCACTGATGGATGTACCTACCTGAAAGTCATCATAACCCGCCTGGATTACACACTCAAGGTTCACCTCTCCTCCTTCTCCACTTGCCCTCTGCCGCCATCATCTGGCTCCCTCTCCTGGACGCACCCCGTCACACCGTCTGCCCTCCCTGCTGGCTTTTGGACTCTTGCCGACTACTTCGCACTTGGATATCTCCAGGACACTTTTAGTTAGGTTTAATAAATCATTGTTTGAACTTTCTACCTTTGTCCTGTGATGGTTCTTCATGTCGTGGGTTAAACACCTTCCCAGGAACATGACAGTCTTTTTCAGATGTGGGAAATATGCTGTTCAGAGCCTGATGATGTCAGACTTGGGAGTTGCTAGGGAAGTCTGGTTGAGGGGCTGATTGGTCAGTTGGGTCAGGATGTAGAGTGGTAGAGGGTTTGGAGAGAATATGGACGTTGTTTTTTTGAGACGGTTACGGTGGGGGGTGATGCATCTAAACAGGATGCTTGCTTGGTAGTGCAACATACAGCAAACAACTAACTATGGGTGGTAAGCCACTTTCAAAAGATCTCAGTGACAGAGTTGTGGACAGACATGAGGCAGAAGATGGACACAAAGCAATCTCAAAGGTTTTATTAATCTCAATGAGCACAGTGTTTGTGTGTGAGCAAGTGTTTGGTACTACTAGGACTCTCCCTGGATCTGGCCCTCTTAAGCTGGATGGAAGACTAAGGAGGAAACTGGTAAGAGAGGCCACCAAGAGGCTGATAGCCACTCTGAAGGAGTCACAGGACTTCATGGATCACTAGAGTATCTATTTTACATTTTAGCGGTTAATAAACTACAAATTTAGAAACTAAAGGCTGTTTCTATTCAGCTTATGTTTTAATTCCTAAGAAAGATCAAACAAATTAATGAATGAAATTTACATGCATGTATACATATACGGATATATATATATATATATATATATATATATATATATATATATATATATATATATAAATTCATACACCATCTTGCTTGGTCTATGTTTAATCAAAAGATGAATATTTAATTTTAAAGATTTAATTTAACAGCAAAGGTTATTTGTTAATTCAGAAGATCTAAAGATCTTTGTTCGTTCAGTGATCAATATGCCCACTCTGTGTTTATTTCAATGAAGAGTCAAGTTTAAAAAAGTTAAGAAATTTGTTACTAATCTTGAGACCACATAGGTCAATGCGCGTTTGCGAACTATGGACCTCGTACATCACCGTGTGCTCCATAAACTGAACTGTATGGCCGGCGGTGAGATGCCCCTTTATCCCTCACGGATGCCCTTTTGTCCCCTCGTGGAGTCAACCGCCCACCGACCTTCCTCCTTCTACACTACTACCTCTCGTATGGACGAAGACATCATTGCGTACCACCAGCGTGGGTGGCTTCTTCTCGTTATGCGCGTGGGGACTATCCCGTTTCCTATCCTCTTTTGTTTTGGTGCCTGACTAGGATCCAAGACAAAGACCAAACACAAAGACCAAAGCCAAAGGCGTCCAAGGAGACCTACGTTCCTAAGGGAAAAACCCATCTGTGCTTCCGACAATCAAGTCAACCAACGTTATGAGGGACGAACCCATCTGTGCTTTCGACGATCAAGCTCTGGTGCGATCCCCGAAATCAAAAGGGGGAATGTTGAGGGTCTACCCTCAGGAGGAAATTACTGTGCAGTAATTTTCTCAAAAAGACTGTGCAAAATTGCTCTGAAGAAGGCATATTTGAGCATCAGCGCCAAAAGAGACTTCATTTCCCAGAAGACTTTGCACACGGAAGCAGTGTGATGACCTCTGAACTCACAGAGGGCCAGCCCGCTGAGAAAGGGGGGCTATAAAGGACTGAAGCCCAGAGGGAAACTTTCTCTTTGTTCCAGCTTCAGCTGGTGGTGAAGGGACGCTTGTTATGCTAAGGTTTCGGACACGACAAGAGGCCGAGCCGCAGAGAAGCAGCGGAAAACTGTCAGATCAATGGAGAACGCCGACCGGAACATCGGAGGGACGCCTCGCTGTTTTCTTTCGTTCAAAGTTTTTCTTTCTCTATTTTTTTTTTTTACTTTCTTCTTCCGTTTTCTCTATAGTTCAAAATAAGCGGTAAGACCACGCTATTGCTTCAAATCAATTTCCCTCTGGGATTAATAAAGTATTTTTGAATTGAATTGAAATAATCAGACGGTTTTTCTCTTTCGTACCAAAATACGACATCGGACAATTGAAGTAAGATCTTTTCTTGTTTTAACGTCTTAAATAGTTCTATGCTGTGGCCAGGCTGACAAACTTATCAGATATTAATTCATGATTAATCTTTTGTGTTGTCTCTTGATTTCTGTGAAGCGGGTTTGAACTTTTGAAGTGTTTAAGTTTTACTGTGAAACCGAGTTAAGCTAAACTTTTTCTTTGTATTAGAGCTGGAGACAGCTCCCAGTCACACTGGGTTTCACTCACCCCTCCCACTCATAAGCTCTCGGAGAGAAAGTCCACACACACACACACACACACACACACACACACACACACACACACACACACACACACACACACACATTCCACAGGGCTGATCTGGTGGTCAGCAGAACAAAGGACATTAGACACACACATCCTCAATTACATCACATCATTATTATTCATTATTTCATTGTTTATTTATTTGATCAAATAGGATAGTTAATAAATGTGTGTTAAATTCAATTAAGCTCTGCCTAAGGTGATGTTTGTGTCGGCTGAAAATCTCTGCTCCTAGACGGATTTATGAATTTCAGATTGTTGGAGTTATTAGGAGCGAACAATTAGTAAGCTTCAACTTACTTTTGGATTCTTCAATAAATTCTGTAAATATGGGAATATTTACTGATTTATTAATTAATTAAGATATTCTTAGATATACGGGGCACCATTCCCCTTTTTCCGGGGAAAAATTGAATCCAAAACTCTTATCAGTCTTTCTTGAAGTTCGTAGAATCCTTGGAGCAGAGACTTCTCTTCGACACAACAAAGCTACTGGAGACGAAAATCTGAATTTTATAACGTTTAATTAACAATTTGTCAAATGAATAAACAGTGGAATAGATGAATAATAACCGTGTGATATGATTGAAGATGGATGTGTTTGCATGTGATGGAGGATGTATGAATGGGGTCCTTTGTTCTCACAAAGGAGTAGTGTGTATGTGTGTGTGTGCGTGTGTATGGATTCAAAATGGAGTCTTGAATACAAGATGGCTGACCCCTTTGTCTGGCTAAAGTGTGGGTGGCAACTTGCACTTTAACTTCCAAAGCACTTAGAATCAGTAGTAACTTAACCTTAAATCACTCAAAACATTTCAAAAGATCATGAAACAACACAAAAGATTAATCACAAATTAATATCTTTTAGTTTCAGCCTGGCCATGACAGAAACCATTTTAAGATACCAAACAATGATCAATAAGCAGTTTATTCTTTCAAAATGACCCGACGGACGTGTTTGGGACGAAAGAGGAAAACACGAAGCTACTTTTTAAGCAATAGACGCGGTTTATTGCTTATTTGAGACTATAGAGGAAACGGGAGAAGAAAAGGAGAGAAAAAAATGAGTTTCCTGATCACCAAAGCAGCAAGGCGTCCCCCGCTGTTATGACTTGACGGTTCTCCGTTTTTCTCCGCAGTTTCCGGCGTCATCCGTCGGTTTGATGCTTTCTCCGTTGTTTGGCGTTCACGAGAGTTTCTCCACGGGCTGGACAGAGACAGCAAAGTTTCTTTCTGTGCTGAGTTATAACTTACAGCGTTTCTGAGAGCTGGATGGAGTTGTTGTTTCCCTCCGCAGTTCTGTGTCCTCAAACATCAGCTGGAGGGGAGCAGAAACGAGCAGATCTGATGGGCTTGCAGTTTAGTTTCCAGCAGTTCCGTGGCTCAACTTGGCACTTAGAGCTTCCGCGTGCTCAAAGAAGTCGGAGCGTTCGACAAGCGTGTCCTCACCGCCAGGTATCCTGGGCAAAAGAACGAGGTTTCTTTGTCTCTGCTGAAGATTTATGGTCTTAGTTCGCGGGAAAAGTCCACGGCTTCCCGCACATGCGCAGAACGTGTTTCTGGTACTAGGCGGTGACGTCATCACAATGCTTCCGTGTGCAAAGCATCATGGGAAATGAAGTTTCTTGGCGCTGATGTGATTATTTGCTTTTCAGAGCAATTTAAGCACAGTCATTTTGGAGAAAATCACTGCATAGTAATTTCCTCATGAGGTCAGACCCTCAACATTCCCCCTTTTGGTTTTGGGGATCGCGCCCAAAGCTCGATCGTCGGAAGCACAGATGGGTTTGTTCCTCATGAACGTAGGTCGACTTGATTGTCGGAAGCACAGGTGGGTTTGTCCCTTAGGACGTTGGTCTCCTTGGACGCCTTTGTCTTTGGTCTTTGTCTTGGATCCTGGCGCCTTTGGTCTTTGATCCTGGTCAGGCACAAAGAGGATAGGAAACGGGATAGTCCCCAACGCGCATAACGAGAAGAAGCCACTCACGCAGGTGGTACGCAATGATGATGTCGTCCATGCGAGAGGTAGTAGTGTAGAAGGAGGAATGTCGGTGGGCGGTTAACTCCACGAGGGGACACAAAGGCATCTCACCGCCGGCCATACAGTTCAGTTTATGGATCACGCGGTGATGTACGAGGTCCATAGTTCGCAAACGCGCATTGACCTATGTGGTCCCAAGATTCCCCCCTTTTTGGTCCAAAGGGTGGATCAGGACAGTCTTTGGGCTAAAACAAGGACCAGAAAACTAAGAGGTACTACAATGTGCTGGTGCGTCAGACAGAGTCATTGACAGACTGAGCTGGGCCGGCACATAACCACTAGTCAATATGTGACCAAGTAAGAAACAAAAATACAGAAAACCCCAAAAAAAAACATGTAACATATAACATCCAAGAAAATTCATAGCAACCTTGAGGTCTCATAAAATACATTCTTAGGTCATACATTCAGTGTGTAGCTTATAAAGAATGTGACATACTGCAACACTCAGATAAATATGTGAGGTAGACTAAAATGAGAACTACTCTTAGGGTTACAAAATAATAAAGAAAATGTTGCTCACCCCCTTTAGACAGGTGTGGTACATTCACGCTTGGAGTCTCCCCGAACGCGGTTACGAGGCACACCGTAGGTGAGCAAGTGCATCTTATCTTGGAGTTTATTAACACGCCTGTAGGCGGAATAAGCTATCACGGCCGTGATGAGCCATTCCATCCCCAGGGCGACCAATGTGCAGATTAAAGTCGTATAATCTGTGTCAATGTAGCGTCTTGGGCGTCAAAGTAAGTTCACGCGGGTTTTGTGTGAACTTAGCAAATTTGGTTCCTTCAATCAGTAATTGTTGGTCAATTTCTAAATTGAAGGCAAAGTTATAACCCTGGAAAGCGTCCATGATCTCAATCTCTGAGTCATGCTGTTCGAGGTTGAGGTGATGGAGTGTCAGGTTTCTAGTTCAAAGTGGAAATGCCTACCGTCCTTTCAAATACCAATGTTCAGCATCGACTTAAACCTATAGATGTGAGGTGTCACAATTATGGGAACATGTAACAGGAAACCGAATTCTAATCTTCTGCATCAACGTGAATGGGAATTGCACTACCTAAGCTGTACGCTAGGTGGATTTATGAAAGGTGCACAGTAGAGGGGTAGCAGCTGTCAAGCTATCTTTGAGCAGGTCCAGTGGTACCAAGTACGGGGAAATACGACTTTCAACCAAGCTGTCCAGCGTGGAACTTACTTCCCTGAGCAGGTCCTGCATCAAATCTCTCACCACTCATGTGTACACAATATCCTGATGTATGGTTTCAGACAAAGTCTTGATTGCACGTAGAGATTCATTAATCAGAGCAGAATGTAGGTTGACAGTTACAAGAGTACCCTGTAAGGTTTTAGTAAGTACTTCCTGTTAGCGGTCTAGGAAGGAGTTTCTCTTGGTTAGTGAAAGTGACGGCGGGGGGGGGGGGGCTGGTTCTTTGTCGGTTAGTACATGTTAGTGGGTTAAACGTGCACTTCCCCCCCTTTTTCATTTCCATGCATAGAACTATGTAGCGACTACGTCTACCTCCTGCGGGGAGTCTGGTCTCTGTACCCGCGGGGATGGTTTGACGTAGGGTTTGATTTGGTTTGCATGCACCCATTTGTAGACAGGCTCCTGTCTCGCTTTGGTGATGCGTAACCTGTATGCAACTGGAGCGAGTTTTGCCACGATCTCAAATGGTCCTGACCAGCAGAGCAGGAACTTCTTAGCTTTGCGTGCCGGTTGGGCGAACCGAAAGTAGAATACTTTGTCACCCACCTCGTATTCGCGGCTGGTTGTCTTTTGGTCGTAGTAGGCCTTAGCGCCTTCTACGTTGGTCTCCAGTTTCTTCTGAGCGTGCGCGAACGTAGCTCTGAGGTGTGTTTTCAAGTCTGCCACATACTGATGAGCGGTATAGGCAGTGGCAACACTGACATCCTCTGGGTGATACAGGAGGTGCAGTGGTAGAGTCATCAGTCTGCCGGTCATCATCTCAAAGGGCGTAACCCCAGTGGATCGCTGTGGAGTGGACCGTATGGCCATCAGGACCAGAGGGAGCTTGACGTCCCAGTCCTTCCCAGTGGAGCAGACGTACTTTTTGAGCATAGAGACGACCGTGCGGTTCATCCGTTCGACCTGTCCGGATGACTGTGGGTGATAGGGGAGGTGGAATCTCACTTCCACTCCCAGAAGTTCAAACAGGGACGTCATTACACTGGATGTGAAATGAGTTCCCCGGTCAGAGTCAATGCAGAGTGGAAGTCCCCATCGACTGAAAACGTGGTTAATCAGCAGTACAGCGGTTGTGACGGCTGTATCGTTTGGCGCTGGAAGGCATTCCACCCACTTTGTGAAACTGCAAGTTACAGTTAGCATATATTTGTTTCCTCTTGCTGATTTGGGAACCGGTCCAACCCAGTCGATCTGCAGGTGGGACCAAGGGAAGGTTATTCCCCTGCGTTGCAGTGGTGCTCTAGCAAGCGGCTGGGAGGGTTGAAACTGGGCACAGACGAGGCAGCCTTGGACATAGCTGTGTACGTCCTTGGACATCGACGGCCAATATGCTACTTCTGTCAGTGACGCGAGGGTAGCTTTTGCTCCGCGGTGACCTCCAACCGGAGTGTCGTGGGCGTAGGCAAGCATGACTCCTCTGTGGTCAAGTGGAACAACCCAGCGCGGCGGGCTGTGATCGTCACGCATGTAAACTAACAAATCGTTTTGTAGTTTCAGGTGCGCGAGTTGACGATGCAGGGTTACCAAATCTCGGCTTGCGCCAGTAGGTGGTGACGGTTGTTCAGGCATCGGGCCCTTTTGGAGAAGCTCGCGGATGAGCTTCAGGTCAGGATCTTGTTCCTGCATGGTGACTAGGTCCGCGTCCTGTGGTTTTCTGCCTAGAAACACGGGTACCTCAACGGTCCGAGGTTCGTCTGCCTGGCTAGCATGGCGACGAGTAATCGCGCAGACCTCGTGAACGGCCTTGGGTGGAAGCCACTCGTCTTTGAATTCCCAGCAGGTTCCCTGGTCAGCACCGAGCTTAGCAAGGCGGTCAGCTTCGTCATTACCATCTTTCTCTGGACCTAGGGTCCTGGAGTGACCTTTGACCTTTTTCCAGTAGACCATTATGCCTTTCTCAGTGGTGAGCAGATCACACGCTAGGAATAACTCCGAGTGTTTCACGTCTCTGTTCCTGGCGTTTTTCATGTGGTTCTCCTTCCACATGGGGAAGTGAGAGATGAAGCTGTGTCTAGCGTAGTTTGAATCAGAGCAAAGGACGATTTGAGTGATGTCCAAGGCTGCCGCCTGCTGGAGGGTTATCAACACTGCAGCAATTTCGGCGTACTGACTAGACTTTTGGCCCAACCGGTAGTGATTTGGTTGCTTAGTGTCACAGTCCACCCAAACGACTCCAACCCCGGCACGGAGCTGGCCTTCGTGAAGGTAGGCGCATCCGTCAGTGTAAACTTTCGGAAGCCCTTGGCAAACATTCTCATCAAAGTAGCGATGATTGGATGCGGTTGGGTAGACTGCGGCAGGTGTGTCCAGGGGGCCCATGACGGAGTCAGAGTCACAGTGCTGGCAGCCTGCTAGCCCTTGTCCTAGCGCTAGCTTGGTGTTCTGACCATACTTGACCTCAATGTTATATCCTTGGAGCACCATCATCCACGTCGCAATGCGGCTGTTTGACACTCTTCCTTCGCGCAGTCGCTGGCTGTTTAGGAAGGTAACAGGCTGATGACACGTTTCAATGATCACTTTCTGTCCACCGATGTAACTACGAAAGTGTTCGACGGCCCAGACTGTAGAGAGGAGAGCTCTCTCGCAGTCTGAGAACTGGAGTTCCACCTTGCTCAGAGGCTTGCTGGCGTATGCCACAACTCTCATGTCCTGATCGTGTTTCTGCTTCAAAGCAGCGCTCAGGCAGTGAGAGGAGAAAGTAGCCTCTATGTAGAACTCTTTATCCTTGTCTGGGTAAGCCAGACAGGGTGCGGACGCCAACTTCTGTTTTAGGAACTGGAAGGAGAGTTCTTGGGGTCTGTCCCACACGAAAGGTGTGTCGTTCCGAAGCAGCTCAGTAAGGGGCCTCGCTATTTCAGCGTACTCCTCAATGAACTGTCTGGAGTAGTTGCAGACTCCGAGGAAGCTCCTGAGTTCAGTCAGATTAGCTGGGGCTTTGATGTCCTGAATGGCTCTAATGCGTCCCGCTTGGGGCTCGACTCCATTAGGGCCAACCAGCAGTCCAACATACTCCACTTTGGTTCTACACCACTGTCCCTTGAAAATCGTCAATTTAGCTCCGGCGTCAGCAAGCTGTTGCAGCACGTGACGGAGTTCGGCCAGGTGCTCCTCGAAGGTTCGACTCCTCATCAAGATGTCATCGACATATATGAGGTTCCCTCTGGAAGCAGCATCTGACATGGCTTTGTAGAGGAAGATGTTGAACTCTGCAGGTGAGTTAGAGTAGCCAAAGGGGCAGCGGTTCCAAGTATATTGGCGATTTCCAAAGGAGAAAGCCAGTTTATACTGGTCCGCCGGCTCAACCTTCATGGTCCAGAAGCCGTTGGCTACGTCAACCGTAGAGAAGAAACGAGCATCTCTGACTCTGGCTAGCTCCTGATCTAAATGGATCATAGGCCACCTGGAGAGAGGTACTTGTTTGTTCAGTGCACGATAGTCTATGGTGAGACGCCATTTCCCAGTCGGTTTCAGAACCGGCCAGATGGGAGAGTTGTAAGTGGAGTTACACTCTCTGATGATGTTTTTCTCCTTCAGCTGATCGAGGATCTCCTGGATCGACTCATAAGCAGCGAGGGGAATCTTGTACTGACGTACAAAAGTAGGAGGGGCATTCGGGTTCGTCGGAATGCGAACCGTGTGCAGGTTTGTGAGTCCACAGTCCAGGGAGTCCCTGGATAAGATGGACTGAAACTCATAGAACAGGCTTCTAAGCGCTGCTCTCTGCTCCTCTGACTCCAGCGCATCCGCTTTGTCAAGCTGCTGGCTGACTTCGGCCTCGAAGCCGTCATAAGGTTCAGAGGAGGAGGGTCTCTGGTGTTCCGGGCTTTCAACCGGTGACTCAGAGGGTTGAGTATTTATTGCAAAAACCGTTAGACACTGACCGCCGTCAGTATCTAAGGTTGCACTGCAAATGGGTTCCTTAGGAAGGGCTTCATGCCGCTTGATGGTAATCATTTGTGAAGGGAAAGTACTGAATGTGTCTACACCAACCTGTCTGTCGTTCAAGAACAACGGAAGTTGTCCGATCACGGGGACCGAAAGTTCGAAGTCATGGAATGAGCTATCTATCAGCATGCCCAAGGGCTTTCCTGCCGGCATGTGGATAGGACTCCGGGTCGGATTTTCGACCAACAAGTAGGCAGAACGATTGTTCAGCTCCAAGAGTGGCGTGCCACAGACGGCTAAGTTGAGCTCCAAGAAGTGTGGTGATGGCTGGAAGAAGGCCTGTGTGCCTGGCAGCTTCTGATGCTTCATCAGAGTTAGACGAACAGGCACTCCTTTGACCAGTGGGGGCAGAACCGTGCTGGCCTCAACCACTGCACGGCAGGCCTGTGGAATGGTCTGTCCGGACAGCAAGTGTTCACGGCCTTCTGAGCGAGGCTCAGAGGAAGGTGTGGCCCGGGCCCAAAGGACTTGATTGCAAGTGTCCAGCTGGGCACCTAGTCGAACCAGCAGATCTGCTCCAATGAGTGCAGGTGGATCAAGCTGTGGTATGATGCTGAATGTATGTGTGAGCTGTCTTGCTCCAAGTTGGATAGTCAGAGAGCAGACCTCTGGCGCTTTCAGGAGCCTCTGCGGCCAAGTAGGTGACAAGAGCCGATGGCTACGTGTCACACTGACCAGAAGGGGGTCCTTCTGACGCAGGTGTTCAAACGTCTGCTGGCTGATGGCTGACTTTTCAGACCAAAGAGCAAGGCGAGCATCTGAGATGTGGGTGCAGTTGATGGTAAGACCACCAACTATGTGTGGTGCATATGGCTGCAGGCTGACGTTCTTCAGCGAGCAGAGAAAAGATGAATGTGCGCGGAGCGGAGTTCCAGGAGCGGTTTCGTGCCTTTGCAGGCGGTCATCGTCTGTGGGAGCCGTAGGGAGGGGCATGACCTTGGAACAAGGGATTTGCGGCTCACTTATGCTGACTTCAAGAATGGAGGATGGTCGGCTGCTATCTGGGTTCCAGGGCTTAGGTGTGTCCACCTGGGCCCACAGTTGACCCTTCTGGCAGTCGATGAGGGGAGCTAGACGTTCAAGCAGGTCCTGACCAACGAGAAGTGGTTCAGTGTCTAGCTGGCAGACATAAAACGGGTGAACCAGAGTCATGTCTTGGAAGGTGATGTCCAGCCACGCCCGGTGAGTGATACACTCCCGGGTCTGGGTGTAGCTGGTGATTTTCAGGTCACAGGGTTCTACCTGGACTGGTTTCCCGAGTGACCGCATGGTGTCAGACACGCGATGGAACAGCGTGGAGCACGTCAGGGTGATTTCTGAGCCGGTATCCAGCAGAGCATCAACCTGTATGCATCCACCTACGTTGGTGCTACAGTACAAACGGCGAGCATGATCATGGTTTGTTAAGTCACCAAGGAACTTCAGAAATTTAGTATCAGGTTTCTCTGGGGGGTAGATTTCAGGAGACTCCTGTGATCTACCAGTAGTGTTCCCCCAGCTGATCAGGTAGGTCCTGGCCACGCTGGGAGGTTGAGCCACGCCTAGTCATGCGGACGTTGGCTCTGGGTCTGGCTTCTTAGAAGCGGACTTTGGTGCAGGGGTCTCATCTGCAGATCTCAGCTGTTCCTTCTGTTTAGCTAGGAACTGCTGAAACATCTCCTGGAGGTCGGCTTTGGTCAAGTATTCACCTGCGGACTTGTGTTCGGGACCTACCTGTGGGCGGCGCTCCTTAAACCTTCCACTGTTCCGACCTGCCTGCCGTTGGTTTTGGTTGGGCCACTTCCTGTCTGATTGTCCAGACCTAGGCGGCCAATCAGCACCCCCCTTCCCCTGTTGAGGAGATTGGGACTGCTCTCGCGGTTTAACAGGTCTAGGTTTAGCAGATTTTGGCTTAGTGGGTGGAGCTTCTGTGCCTTCAAGCTCCAAACGCGGCTCGGCGTCGGGAGCTAGGTGCATGACGCGGTGATGTGCGTCAGGCTTTTGGGGCTTTCCGCCGGCTTCCCAAGCCTGTTGAGCGTATCTCCTAATCTCCTGAGTTGTCAGTTTTTTCATCCGACAATACATTGAGACTTCGGAGCGAACACACTCGTGCAGGTTGTGAATGAACAGGGATCTGAAGGCAGGGTCTTCCTCGAGCCCAGGGCCGTTTCGACCTTGGAAATAAGCACTTTTGAGTCGGCGATAATACTCTCTGGGGGGTTCGTTCCTCCCGTGTTTGATGGAGAAGGCCCCCATTGTAGCTGACGCAGAGTCTGCATACGTGGCGTATTCATCTCTCAACGCTCGGCAGAGCAAGGAGTACCGATCACGAATGTCAGGTGGTAGAGTTTCCATGAAACCGTGCACCGTTCTAGATGTGGTTTTCCAAATTAGCTTGAGCTTTTCCCTTGAAGAGGGTGCTGGAAGATCAAGCAGACAACGTTCTATCTCCCTGAGATAATCGTCGACATTGGATTCATTGGTGTTAGGATCAAAGCGTTCTATGTCTTTAGCTAGCGATTCAATTTGACGTACACGGAGCCCTGACTCACGGTACGGCGCGTCATCCTCTGACTCTGACCCACGGTCTGTCTCAGAGGGCGCTGGATATCGCTGGTGTGCTCTGGGCTCCCAATGTTGACTCCTGGGGCCCAAATCGGGGTCCGGCATGTTGTGGCGGGCTGCTGGCACGTCACGTGGGTGTCCTGGGAGATCCTCCTCCCGGGGCACGTCTGCGTAGTGCAGCCTGCATCTTTCAACTGGGGCATCTGCGTAATACGCTTTGTCCGGGTACGGACTGGCGTATGATGCTTTGTCCTGCAGCTGGTTATCGGCATGCCGAATACCGGAGTAGCTAGGATGGGTGGATGGTGGAGGTGCAGCTTGGGGTGCATAACCCCAATCGGCACCTTGCACCCTTCGTGGACTGGGGGAGCGGTCTAAATAGAGGTGCCGCTCAGCTGGTCGACTTCTCACTGATTGAGAAGGCCGTGAAGATGAGGGTGGTGGTCCAACCTGGGGTTCGAGGGCGAACTGCCCTCGGCCCCTAGATGGTCCTGAATGCCCTATAGTGTGTGTAGGGAACGGGGCCGAAGGTTGGGACAGATAAGCTTCATCTCTCCCCTGCGGCGTGCGTCCGTCCAGAGAGTCCCACACCACATACTGTTGATTATCGTATGGAGCCGTATCAGGAGGTAGCCTACCTTTACGGCGGGACGGCGGTCCCTCGCTACCTTGGGTGGAGGGAACCAATTGGTCTTTGGCGATCGTCCTGGGCGGACCCTGGTTGGCTTTGCCGGCTTGCTTTCGTACCGGTGTGGGAGAGCACTCTGGCTCAGCCTCAGAGTCACGGTGTTCCCCCCCTTCCCACTGTCTGTTGTCATCAGCAGAAGGGGGCGGGGTCTTCTCCCCATCTTCCCCAGAATCGGTGCTGGCTTCCTCCTCGTCATCCTTCTGCCTTCCATTTTGCTGCCTTTCAGCTAGCATGCTCTGGAGGTTCATGATCTCTCGATCATGTTGGAGTTCTCTCTGATAGAGGATCAAGGCTAACTTAGCTAAGTGAACCTGGATTGGTTTTGTACCATCCGGGTTTTCTATTTGATCAATTACAGCTTCTAGCTCGTCGCTACGCTGTTCTTCAGTGAAATCCCTAGAAGGGTAGTCGGGTTCTCGAGCAACCGCGACCAGTTTGGACAATATTTGTCCAGAAAGTAGGCCAGGTTCATAGTCGTGGGCCGCAGCGCCACCTGGTTGCTGGGAGTTGGTCAGTTCACTACTCTGTCCCTCCATTTTTAACAACCGAACCAAAAATAGCCTAGTAGAGCTTCTGCAGATAGCTCAAACTGCACCTTTTGGCAGCAAACTGCTAGCTTTGTAGCAGAAAAACACTAAATTAACCTTTGTGCGCACAGGTTTTAGCGTTTTAAGATTGCACGGAATGCCGTGACTGACGCTTAAAATACTATTCCTTTCAGTATTTTAGCAAAAGCTGGTGCGTTGCCGTAGCAACGTCTTACAACACTTGCAGTGTTAAATATGCTAGTTATTCCTTCAGAATATTAGCAAACAAGGTGTTATCAGTCTTTGAGTGAAGGTTTCAGTTAGTTATAATAGCCACTGTGAGTTAAAGTCGCTAAATTAGCAGTTAATTTTAGCCTAAAAGGGTTAGTCAGAATTACTTACACGCTGCACCTTTAATGAGGAACTGAATTTTAACCTAAAAGGTTAGCCAGAATTAATTACACGTTGCACCTTTAAGGAAAAACTGAATTTTAACCTAAAAGGTTAGCCAGAATTAATTACACGTTGCACCTTTAAGGAAAAGCTGAATTTTAACCTAAAAGGTTAGCCAGAATTAATTACACGTTGCACCTTTAAGGAAAAACTGAATTTTTAACCTAAAAGGTCAACCAGAATTAATTTACACGTTGCACCTTTAAAGAAGCACTGAGTTACTGGTGAGAGTTCGATGCAGCTTCCTGCTCAGCGAAATCAGCACCACTCTGTTGCTGGTTCAAGGCTGAACAACTGATTATTTTTAATTCAAGCTCTTTGGATTTATTTGTTTGTTTGTGCCGGATAGAAATCTCTGTGTATCCAAGCCTCACACGGCCGCACCAATAAAATGTTGGAGTTATTAGGAGCGAACAATTAGTAAGCTTCAACTTACTTTTGGATTCTTCAATAAATTCTGTAAATATGGGAATATTTACTGATTTATTAATTAATTAAGATATTCTTAGATATACGGGGCACCATTCCCCTTTTTCCGGGGAAAAATTGAATCCAAAACTCTTATCAGTCTTTCTTGAAGTTCGTAGAATCCTTGGAGCAGAGACTTCTCTTCGACACAACAAAGCTACTGGAGACGAAAATCTGAATTTTATAACGTTTAATTAACAATTTGTCAAATGAATAAACAGTGGAATAGATGAATAATAACCGTGTGATATGATTGAAGATGGATGTGTTTGCATGTGATGGAGGATGTATGAATGGGGTCCTTTGTTCTCACAAAGGAGTAGTGTGTATGTGTGTGTGTGCGTGTGTATGGATTCAAAATGGAGTCTTGAATACAAGATGGCTGACCCCTTTGTCTGGCTAAAGTGTGGGTGGCAACTTGCACTTTAACTTCCAAAGCACTTAGAATCAGTAGTAACTTAACCTTAAATCACTCAAAACATTTCAAAAGATCATGAAACAACACAAAAGATTAATCACAAATTAATATCTTTTAGTTTCAGCCTGGCCATGACAGAAACCATTTTAAGATACCAAACAATGATCAATAAGCAGTTTATTCTTTCAAAATGACCCGACGGACGTGTTTGGGACGAAAGAGGAAAACACGAAGCTACTTTTTAAGCAATAGACGCGGTTTATTGCTTATTTGAGACTATAGAGGAAACGGGAGAAGAAAAGGAGAGAAAAAAATGAGTTTCCTGATCACCAAAGCAGCAAGGCGTCCCCCGCTGTTATGACTTGACGGTTCTCCGTTTTTCTCCGCAGTTTCCGGCGTCATCCGTCGGTTTGATGCTTTCTCCGTTGTTTGGCGTTCACGAGAGTTTCTCCACGGGCTGGACAGAGACAGCAAAGTTTCTTTCTGTGCTGAGTTATAACTTACAGCGTTTCTGAGAGCTGGATGGAGTTGTTGTTTCCCTCCGCAGTTCTGTGTCCTCAAACATCAGCTGGAGGGGAGCAGAAACGAGCAGATCTGATGGGCTTGCAGTTTAGTTTCCAGCAGTTCCGTGGCTCAACTTGGCACTTAGAGCTTCCGCGTGCTCAAAGAAGTCGGAGCGTTCGACAAGCGTGTCCTCACCGCCAGGTATCCTGGGCAAAAGAACGAGGTTTCTTTGTCTCTGCTGAAGATTTATGGTCTTAGTTCGCGGGAAAAGTCCACGGCTTCCCGCACATGCGCAGAACGTGTTTCTGGTACTAGGCGGTGACGTCATCACAATGCTTCCGTGTGCAAAGCATCATGGGAAATGAAGTTTCTTGGCGCTGATGTGATTATTTGCTTTTCAGAGCAATTTAAGCACAGTCATTTTGGAGAAAATCACTGCATAGTAATTTCCTCATGAGGTCAGACCCTCAACAAGATAGATTGACAAGGTTTTTTTGGATTCAATTAATTTTCCCCTATTAAAGGGGTGGTGCCCCGAAGATATCTAAGAATATCTTAATTGATTAATAAATCGGTAAATATTCCCATATTTACAGAATTTATTGAAGAATCCAAAGTAAGTAAAAGCTTACAAATTATTCGCGTACCTCATATCCCCAACACTAACAATTTAAACGTGACAATTTAAAAGACAATTTATAAAAGACAATTTATAAAAGCTTCGGTATTAAAACAACCCTTTGTTTGGATGTATCTAAGATGAAGTGTGTTTTGCTTGCTGGTGAATGCGTGATGTCTCAGAACGTGTATCTTGAAGGAGAGCACGTTCTGGGTGAAAAGGAATTTGGTTGCAACTAACTAAGTTGTTGTTATCAAACAGTATTCAGACGCAATCTGTCGGAAGTGTCTACCTCACCTAGTTAGGAGATCCCCTTTTGGATCCGAGATGTCAGGAGGAGATGATGACCCCAAACACGAGGTGGGTAGAAGCAGCTTAGTGCGACCAAGTCGGTCCTGAGATGTCTCCGGGTCACCACGACTGATGAAAATGGTTGCGTCTCAAAAATAACTCTGAAGGAGTTTGCGTCAGCTTTGTTCTGCAGGTGTCGTCTGTTGTGTCGTAGCAATACTGCCAGCGTGACAGAAATCGCTTGTTGGTTAAAGAGCGTGTGGGTGGCCGTCCCACTTCTCTAGAACTCATTCGCAAAATGCCGAGAGTTCTGTTTTATAAGATGGGCATTTCCTGGTCTAACAAATCAGGTTTTGACAGGAAGATTTAACATACCTCAGAAACACGCCTTCCCTGAAGATAGGAAGTTCTCGTGGATGAGAAAAGAATCATGCGAGTGCAGTTAGCCTTAACCTGATTTACTGTGCTCTGTATGATTGTATATACGTGCAGATGATCTTGTCTGATTATCAGAAATAATAATTATTATTAACCAAAGAATAATAATTAGTTTCAGTTATTAAACACTGTTAAAATGAACCATAATGATTATTTATGAACATTGTAATAGATGGTGAAAAGAGTTTGTTAAAATGATTCTTTTAAATCTTGAAGTGTCCGTCTTGCGGATGGAACAGCAGTCAGATAAAGGCAGCCAGATTAAAGGGGTGGTAGACAGACATTCAGTCTCCTGTGAAAGAAACACTGTAGATTGTCGTAGCAGCCAGGATCAAGGTGACTCAGGTTGTGTCTCTGACCTGAGGGTCAAGAATCAGGCCATTCAATGACGCTACAACATGGTCTGCACAGATGTGGCTTGTTCAGGAGGGTTGTAAGGAAGGAAGAAACCAGCTTCTACCTCCTCAATAAAGGTCACATTAAAGCTGGTTTGAACTTTGCCAGAATGCACTTTAAAGATTCTGATGCCAAATGGAAAAAGGTCTGATGGTCAGATGAGACCTGTTTTCATCACTGGCAATGCCATACTTGAATTACTGTGTGGAAGTTTGGGGAAAAACATACCCGAGTAATCTGCAAAAACGAGCAATAAGGATAGTATATAATGTGGGATATAGGGAACACACAACACTGTTTTTAAAATTACAATTGTAAAAATTTATTGATCTGATAAAGTTTAAAACTGCAGTAATCATGTTTAAGGCAAGAAATAAATTACTTCCATGTAATATACAGAAAATGTTTAATGATAAAGAGGGGCATTAAACTTCAAAAAACAGAGTTTGGACAACAAAGAGGAGTATGTGTACAACAATATGTGGGGTTGATTTATGGAACAATTTGAGTGAAGATTTGAAAAAATGTGTAGAGGTAAAGCAATTTAAGAAGAGCTACAAAAAAACATCTATTGGATGATTATGTTGATGAGCTGGGTTAAATGGAATAATACAAGAAGTTGATTGTTGAGTATGTTTAATCTATTTGTTACTCTGTATTATTGTTAATTTTATATAGATATGTTTCTTAATTTTAAAATTTTGTTTTTGAGACAAGTTGAATAAGAATAAGTGAGAAGGGGGTAGGAATGTACAAGTTTTACTTCTAACTACTCCTTTTCGGACTTTATTTGTTGATTGCTTTTGTATCAAGTTGTGCTGTATAAAAAAATGTTTGTTACATTAGTTCGAAATAAAGTAAAAGTCAAGTCAAGACCAAAAACTGAACTATTTGGCCTCAACAACAAACAGCACACTGGGGGTAAATCCAAAGCAGCTTACCATCCACAACACACCATCTCTACAGTAAAGCACGGAGGTGGCAGCATCCTTTCCTACTGACCACCTTTCATCAGCGTTCCCCTCTTTGCCTGAGGCAACGTCATTTCTAACGCTTGTTTCACTGAGAACGTTCTCCTAAAAGCCACTTTAGCAGCTATTTCACACCGAGTTTGAATTGAGAGTGAGCGTGGATAAAAGTTGGTTGCTTAGCAACGATGATACTGCCCGTCGTGTGCGGGTAAACCTTACCATGTAAACAACAAAAACAACGTTTTTTAGACAAAATTTTACAGAAATTATAAAGCAAACTAAGAAAAGCCAAGAAGCCGTGACAACATGACATCCGTCGATCTAAAACTATTACGTGTGTCAAAATGTCTGCCTTGGGAGTTCTAGTGTACGAAACTAATTAAACTCTTTAACGGGGGAGGTCAATTCACGACAGCAGAATCTTCTTTCCCCTCAAACGAAGACGCAACAACAGCTGGCTATTGTTCCAACAATGTCCCAGTACTCTGCCTTCCACTAAAACCTTGCTAACAAAAGGTTCTCTTGAAGGAACAAAAGTTCTTTCAGCTCAAATGACTGCTTTTTCACTGAAAAGAAATCTTGACACATCAACAACTGTTGCCACAAAACCACAACTTGCTACTATTTATCAAGCACAATCAGGTGAAGTGCTCAGCCTCAGTCTAAAAGTTATGAACCCAAAAAGAGCTGCAATTTGTGTGACATGAAGAAAACAGATTTGGCTCCATTCCAGCTGATGTGTTTTTACCTTGCAGTGTTGTTATATATTCTCAGAATCCAGAGGCTCAACTCACTACCAACGAGTACAAAAGACATGAATTACAGCTGGGGATGCTTGATATTGGCTCTTTTACTGATTTCTGATGTACCCATAGTGTCTGACTCTTAATATCCATTACTGATGTAAAACTATATGGATATATGCAGGGTAACCCTCTTATAAAAATAGAAAAAACAAAACATTTTAGGTAACTAATGTAGCGACATGAATGGCCTAATTTGTGACCCAAAGGCCACACTTCCTCAGCTGGGTCAAGCTGTCCTGGCTGTACTTCAGATTATCCATCACAGGAGACTGTTTCGACCTCAACTTGGTCTAGGATCCTGGGAGGCCTAACACAGAAACATGAGTATGAATAATAAACGTTCTGAAACTAAGTCACAACCAAAGAAGTAATTTTATTAACAAAATGTGTCTCTAAGGGAGAAAACCTGGTTAATAAACAAAGGGAGTTTTAATCTAAGCAGCAGAAACAAAACTGAGGACTTTAGTAACTTCAAGAGCACTAGACTGAGAACTAAAACGCTCTGGTTCCAAAAAGGAATACCAGGAACAAAAGAAGCTTGCCCAGAGGCCTTACCCAAAAAGTCCACAGGTTAACTAACTCACCCACACAACCAAAAGCTCAGTCAAGAGCAAGGGACAACCAAATCTCGAAACCTGAAGGTTTTCCCATGCAGGTGGAAACCTAAACCATCCGGGGGCAACTATGAATTCTAAAGTTCCCAAACACAAGTCTCTCTTTCAATAATCCTCTCCTGTCCTCCTCTCCAGTCCTCTCCTCCATTCAGTGCAGCGCTGATTTTATCCGTTCCAACCGGGGGATTCCCTGATGCGAATGAGCTGCACGAGTGTGGCTGGGCGCTCTCCAGGGTGCTGACCATGGTACTGAAATGGAGCGGAGTAGAAGCCGGGAACTGGGGAACTCAGGGCTCGTAACACCCCCATACCTAAAAAGAAGAAAAAAAAAGGGGGGAGTGAAAACAAAACAACGACACCTTGTTTTTCTCTTCATGTGTCTCTTTTTTTTTGTTTGTTTTTTTCAACGGAAGCATCAAACACCCAGACAGACTGAGTCCCCGCTATCTGCCTAACCAAAAACTAGCTAAAATAAATAAGCCTGGCTCTTCATGTGGATTTGGGCGGGCAGATTAAGCACGGTGCAAAAGACACAAAAAAACAACCAGCAAAGAGAGAAAACTCACTCTTTCTGGAGTGCTTCCGAGAAGGTGCGGTGCACCAACACTAACCCATGTGCCACAACACTACTAAAATAACATACAACTGTTTGTATTTTAACATCGTCCTTGTAGTTTTATAAGCTGATAATTAAACTAAAGCAAACATCTTTACTGTGAACTAAATTTACTGTGTAGCTTTATTCCTTTTGCCGTCCTTTTTCATTTGATTTTTCCTACTGCAAAGTTAGAATTTCCGAGGAGAAAGTGAACGCACCATTAGCTGATAACAACAGTGGCAATGGAATCTAATTTATCAAGATAACATTATCTTAAACAGTTTATTTAGCTGCTGGAGCAGATTAAAACGATGATGCCGCACACTTAGATCGTTGTCGCTGGTTTCATCTTCACCCAATCACCGGTCGCATTTAGTAAAGTGAAGCCAAACTTTAGACCGCGTTCATGTTCTTCTAGCCGGAGATTTGGAATTCTGAGGAGAAAGCGAACGCACCATTAGCGGAACGGAAGCTAACATATCAAGCTAACGTTATTTTAAACATTTTATTTACCTACCACAGCAGATTAAGATGAGGATGTCTCACTTAGGTCGTTGTCAGTGGTTTCATCATCACCCAGTTACCCATCACATTTAGTGAAGTGGACCCAAGCTTTAGCATGCATTCTTTCTACCATGCTGCCGGGACTCTGCCGGCTGCTGGTTGTGGCCCCCCGGGGCGATCCTCTGTGCCTCTCGAGGGGGGCGGGGGCCTTTATGGTTGCAGTCTCCTTGGGGTTCCTGTGTTCTGGGGCAGCGCCTGGATCTCTGGGACTTGGAGCTTCCCCCCATCTCCTGCGCATCTTTGGGGGGCGGATCTGTGGTCCCACACACTCTCTATTGGATGCTCGTATAGAGAAACCTCACATAAACAAGCGCGTGTACACACACAGGTGCTCACATGGTGCTCTCAAAAGTATGGGCTTGGGCACGTTAAACACAGGTCTTAAGACTATGGTGGGCACTTAATGCACTGTGATTTATTATCGTGATTCTTCAGTTAAGCAATGTTGATTATATATTTCTTCATCAAGTTGATGCAGTGATAGCTTGATCTTGTTATATTGATGTTGTGTCCCATTTTTTTGTCCTTTTGTTTTTTTTTTTGTCTTTCTGCAGGTCTAGAAGCAGACTCTTGTTCATTATTGTTTATTTTTGTGGACCCCCCCCCCCCCCCCCCACACACACACACACACACACACATTTTCTTTTCCTTTCTCTTTCACCTCTGTCTCCATGTCTGGTCGGAATTACAAAGCATTCAAAAACAATAACAATAAAGTTTTAAGTATCAGGCGTGACATTAAAAGCAGACGCTTTGATGCTCCACCTGAGAGTAAATCTGTAAGGCTTGTCACCAGCATTCAGACATCAATTCTGCTTGCTTCACAGCCAGACAGGACACGGTAAAAAAACAAAAAAAACAAAAACAAAAAGAATTTCTGAGGAGAAAGCGAACACACCATTAGCTGATAACAACAGTGGCAATGGAATCTAATTTATCAAGCTAACGTTATCTTAAACAGTTTATTTAGCTGCTGGAGCAGATTAAAACGACGATGCCTCACACTTAGATCATTGTCGCTGGTTTCATCTTCACCCAATCACCCGTCGCATTTAGTAAAGTGAAGCCAAACTTTAGAGCGCGTTCATGTTCTTCTAGCCGGAGATTTGGAGTTCCGAGGAGAAAGCGAACGCACCATTAGCGGAACGGAAGCTAACATATCAAGCTAACATTATCTTAAACATTTTATTTACCTACCGGAGCAGATTAAGATGAGGATGTCTCACTTAGTTCATTGTCAGTGGTTTCATCATCACCCAGTTACCCATCACATTTAGTGAAGTGGACCCAAGCTTTAGCGTGCGTTCTTTCTACCATGCTGCTCTGTTTACAACTGGCGCGCAGCGACCAACATAACGCTCTTCTGCATGCGCAGCTGTCCAGGCAAGTTCTCGTTATGAAGGATGGGTACAGAAATGATGCACCATTTCAAATGACGTGAATCGGTGCTCAGTTGGTACTATGGAAATCGGTCGGTAACTTAAAAAGTACCGAATTCGGTACCCATCGCTAAACACAGGTTGCTTTAATACCAAGTTTTAATTCCAAAGCTTTTATAAATTGTCATTTATGAATTGTCTCTTAAACTGTCATCTTTAAATTGTTAGTAATAAATTCTTAACTTTTTAAACCTGACTCTTCTTTGAAATGAAACACAGAGTGGTCACTGAATGAGCAAAGCTCTCTTTAGATCTTCTGAATTAATAAATACATTTTTGCTATTAATTTAAATCTGTTAAATTAAATATTAAACTTTTGATTAAATATAGACCAAGCCAGTTGGTGTATGAACTTCTATCGATCATATAAATATCCATGGATATTTATATATATATATATATATATATATATATATATATATATATATATATATATATATATATATATATATATAAATTTCATTTGCCAATTCATTTGATCTTTCTCAGGATTTAGCAACAGCGTTAAATTCCAGTTATGTAGATTAACTACGCTACACTATCACCACACATCTTCTGTTATACATAAATTTTAAACGTTTTCTGTGCAAAATGAAAGAGAACTACTTCACTAAATGTTAGAATTGGGAAAAGTGCCATGTTTACTTTGTCTCCACCGCCAGCTGAATCCCATTCTCCCAGCGTGACGTTAACATGTGTGTTTTAATTAGTATTGTGTTTTATCTTTTTCAGTTATGGTGATAAAACATTTATAAGAAAAGAAGCCTCGTGTGAAGATTCTTGTTTGTTTGCTGGCTAGCTACATGTAGCTACGTGCTGTGAGGACAGCGTACATTGTGCTAAAATATCCCACCCCCGGGGGGACATTTTGACTTTTCTCTCCTGATGTCCATTGTGTCTGAAGAGGGAGAAGATCTGACAAACGAGAAAACCAGACCCTTTGAGATCTAGAGTTCGAACACTCCCATCGGCTTCAATAGAAAGAATGGAATGGCTGCATGGTGGCACAGTGGTTAGCACTGTTGCCTCGAAGCACGAAGGTTGCAGGTTCGAAACTGAGCTGCGGCCTTTCTGCGTGGAGTTGCGTGTTCTCCCCATACATGCGTGGGTTTCTTCCGGGTACTCCGGTTTCTTCCACAGATCACAACATGCCCTATAGGTTATATAAGTCGCTTTGGATAAAAACGTCTGCCAAATAAATAAAAACATAAACATAAACAAAGACGTTCATCTTCTCCACTGGACAGGTACTGTTTATTTACTTAATTGTGGAGGCAGGCCTCCACGATCCCTTGCGGGACAGAGGCCTGTACTCCTGCGCTCTTCTCCTACGCCGTTTCCGGCCATGAGAGCGCTACTTCGTTAAGGCTTTCTCTTCCCACGCCCGTGCTGCATAAGTCATATGGCTTATTGGCCAGCATGGAGCTGTCCAGTTTTGCTGCTCCTATCCAGTTATTACTCAGCTCCCAGCAGATCTGGCTTACTGGAACAACGTTAGGAGCCTTACTTAGCTTTGCCTTTAACTAAAGCTGGTTGTTTGGTGTGCTACTCCCACCTCCAAATACGGATTGTGACGCAGTTCTTCACTGTGCCCAGTGTTCTGCAGCTGTCTCCGCTGACAGCAGGACTGCTGAAGCGTGTGACTCGAATCTGAGCTCTGCTGCTTTTTCTATGCTTCCCAGACCGCCGGCTAGCAGACACTGGTTCAATAAGCTTGGACGTGCTGTGTGAACTGCAATATTGCAGCGCTATCGAGACCACAGCAACCGGCAGGGCTATCCACCATTCAGATGTCTCACTAGCCCGAGTTCTGCTCAGAACCAACACTTGCTTGCTTTGCTTAGCTGTCAAACCCTCCACACACAAATCTTATATGTGAACGTGATATTAAACAAGAGCTCCGTGGCGAGCAATGCGGTCTGCTGATGAGGCAGCAATCATTCGCCAGAGAGGCAACCTCTCATGCTCCCACACTGACTAAGAAGGCTGCCATGTTCCTTCCTGCATCGCCGGTTCTTGCGCTCACGCGCTACAGCCGAGCGCGCCAATCAGCCACCCGAGCTTATGGCCCATCCATCATCTGCGGATGACATTGGTCTCCTGTCCTCCACGGACAACTCCTTGGGTCGCCCCTCCCTTCTGTGGAGGTGGCAGTCTACAGTAAGGGCTGAGGATGTCTCAAGGGCATGTGTCAGAGCTTACGGCCTTACCATCCTGAAAAAGCCAGATCTTGTCTGATATTGGAAGCAATCCACGGTAGGGCTTGGTCAGTACCTGGATGGGAGACCGCTTGGGAATACCAGGTGCTGTAACCCAGCCTCTGCACACGGGGCTCCTCTCTCATCAAGCCCATGAAATGGCCATGTGCTTGTGACATGGGTGCATGGAAACACAATATCTACATGGACTCCAGTATCAGTATTGCCCTTCTCCATTTGCAGGGACAGTGGAGACCAAACTGGCATCAGATCAGTCTCACTCTCAGATCAAACAGCTGGAACTACTGGAAAGGAAGCTACTTTCTACTCTTGCTTCTTCCTGGTTCTGGGAAAGTCGGGAGGAATCAAGCCTATTCTCGATCTTTCTGCTTCGAGGCAGTAAGACACTTCTGCCTGTTGACCATCTGGCAGGTTCTGAGTTATGTGCATCCAGGCGATCAGTTCACCTGCATCAACCTGAAAGATGCTGATTTTCACATTCCGTTGATCCCAAAACACAGGAGATTCCTGCGTTTTTCCTTCATTGGAGCTCAGTTTCAGTGCAACATACTTCCTTTCGGGTACTCCCTTGCACCGTGTGCCTCAAGGTGGTGCTCCAACCAATATGCACCAAGAGCATGAAAATCCTATTTCTAGATTATCTCCTGCTTCTGACCTGCTCCAAGTCGGATGCAGACTCGTGGACGGTGGCAGAACTTCAGGTTCGGGTTTTCCATAAATGGGGAGGAGAGTTTTATGACCCCTTCTCAGGTGATTCTTGGGAGTGGAACTGAACTCCGGGATCATGAAAGAGCACTTGTCAAAGTCCTGGATCATGGACTTAACTGCGATGCTGAGGCACATGCGCATACTCTTTGACGGCACTGACGATCATTAAAGTGATGGGCATGATGAGATGCATTCAACGTTGGCTAAGACGTCTTAAGGTTCGCCTGATCCACCACAAGCATTACATCTTGTCCGTTCCTTCCTCGGTGAGGAGGGAACTGCAACATCAGGTAGTCCCCAGACCCTGAGAAAAGGAGCCCCGCCTGGCTGAGTGACATCCCATGTCTCAATATTTACAGTCACATTCTGTCAGGATGGATGGGGACTACATGTTTGTCCCATTCAGTGGGCGACAGCTGGCCTCCATGAATTCATGTGCGTCTAAATGTGTTAGAAGTCCTGATGATCCACAAAGCGATTCTCCACTTTTTATTTCTGCTCCAATCCACAATGTTGTCGTTCAATCGGACAACCAAGTCGCAAATGTGAACTGCTATGGCGGGGTTCACTCTGCCATGCTTCTGTGGGTAGCCAGAACGCTTCTGTGCTGGGCTCAGACACACCTTCTGTCTATAAAAGCGGTTTGCAGCCTGGGCATTTTGAATGTTGAAGCAGACATCGTGTACAGATATAGCCCACGTCACTTGGAGTGGCGTCACCACCCCAATCTCATGTCTCATTTTGGGAGAGTTTCGAGGATGCAGCTGTGAATCTGCTTGCGTCTTGCGAGAATACACTCTGCAGACTGTGGTTCTCTTTGAGCTCACAAGATTGTGTCCCGTTTGGTATGGACGCTTTAGCCTACGAATCGTGGCTCAGGCTCCTTCTTTACATTTTCCCCCAGTTCCGCTAATTCCCAGCCTCTTGGTATGAACTAGGCAGGTACAGCTATCAATTGTTCTGGTAACCCCTCAACGCAGCGCAGCTCCTTGGTCTTTGGAACTGCAGCTGTTGGTGACAGCGCATCTGTGGCACCTGTTTTGTAGGGAGGATGCTCTCCTGCAAGCAGGCGGAGCCATCAGACACCCACGAATCCTGAATCTACATTTGTGGGTTTGATTGCTAAACGGTTACCCTCGGTGTCTCTTGGTCTATCACCCGACATGATCCAGACCATTCAGAACGCTCGTACTTCATCCACAGTGGTCTCATATTCTGCTAAATGGGCTGCGTTTCAGCGCTTATGTGAGGAGTGTACTTGATCTCCTCTCCTGCCCATTAGCCTGCATTCTGTCTTTCGTACAGATGCTGACACACAAATGTGTGACTGCACTGGGATCTGGCTGTGGTTCTGCACATGCTTTCCCAGGCTTCCTTTGAACCTTTGGACCAGGTTCCAATAAAGGTTTTGTTCCTCAAAACCGCATTGTTGCTGGAATAGACATCATTTAAGAGGATTAGTGACCTAACTTCTCTCTCTGTCTTGCCATCTTGTCTCAGGAACTGGAATGATGGGTGTACAGCTGTTCTCTGAACCCAAACCCAGCGTTCTACCCTAAAGAGCATCACAGACTCTTTCAGGTCCTGAACCATTTATCTGGTGGGGTTTTCCTTCTCTAATGTGTCAGAGTCAGATGCTGCATCCCACCTGCTATGCCCAGTGCGTGCGCTCAGACTCTTAAGTCTCTCGCACAGCTCAGGTGCGCACTCCGCAGCAGCTGTTTGTTCACTACAGTGATTGTTCCAAAGGGCAACCTCTGTCATCTCAGCGTCTTTCACATTGGCTGTGTGACATCATCACAAGTGCCCATGCTTCATCTGGGTTGGACACTCCAGTCAGATTAAAAGTACATTCTAATCAGGCGGTTTCTTCCTCTGTGGCATTGCGGGCTGGAATGTCTGTAGCAGACATTTGCATGGCTGCTTCATGGTTTTCACCACCTGTTTTACCTCAGATGTGTCCACCAGCCTCGTTACTAATGTGGTGCTAACACACAGTTCAGCTTAATCACAGCTGTCGCTGAAAGTTCTTATCAGACACCTTGCAGTTTCGTTTTTGTCATCCTTGTGTTCTTAAACGCCCTGGTTGACATGTCCCTACACAATGTCACATTGTGTCCTCATGGTTGTGACAGTTTCTCTCCCTCCAGTTGCTAGTCAACCTTGGGGTTGATTCTCATCAGCTATGCGCTGATCTGTCATCATGTCCTCCAGCTGTTCTCTCATGTTTACGCCCGCCGACAGATGTAGAGGTTTATTAGGTGGAGCCTCTGAGTCCGCTCAGGATTAGATCTGAACCAGTGTGGCGTTGACTATATCTGGCTCCGCCTTTAATCCAATAGGCGATGGCTTAAAGGGCAGTGCTAAACGAAATAGAATGTTGGTTACGTTTTGTAACCCCAGATTCTGAGTATAGCGTAGCCCTTTAAGCATCCTGGCCCCACTGGTTCTTTGGGGTCAATAAGACTTATGGAGACAAGCTATGCTCGCTGTGCCCTTTTTAGGGGCCAGGACCCACCTAGGAGGCGGGCGTACATAAAAGCTCTTCCATGATTGGTTAAGGGGATGGGATTAATCCAATAGGCGATGGCTTAAAGGGCTACGCTATACTCCTAGAATCTGGAGTTACAAAACGTAACCAATGTTCCAAACACCGATAGTTCCACTGTTAATTCTCTGCATTTCAGAGCTTATTTCCTCTGGTAAGTTAATGAAATTACAACATTTTGGCATTGTGAAGCGTAGTGATTCTTCATGTCGCCAGTTTTAGTGACTTTATTGTGTTAACCGGCTGGTCATAGCTCTAACTGCAGCTAGCTTATTGTTGGCGGCCTATTGTTGTGGGTTAAACGGCCATAGTTTTGTCTGATTCAGCTTTTTGACTTAATCAGTTTTAAATATTTCTGTTTAGAGGTGTGCAAATTATTGGGACATTTTTGAGTTCAGAATAAATTCAGTGAGGACACAGTTATGTCCGTCTGTGAAGATCAGAGTGGTAGAGGACCAACAAATCTTCACTAGACACAGTTTTAACTTCCTGTGTCTGTGCAACTCTGTAACTTATCCTAACTCCAGTTACGGAACCCTCTCAACTAGAGAAAAGCCGAGGCAGCCATAGCTAGTTTAGTTAGAGATGTAGATCATTTAACAGACAGCAGCATTCGGGATATCAGCAGTAAAGTAAAATGTGATCATGATGAATTATTTAATATTTTTTCAGTCAAACCACATGATGCTGATTTCAATGGCCTGCTGAAGCATGTTACAGACTCGGGGTCACCATGGTAACATGATGTGTCCTCCAGAATAACTGAATCATGGCATCTGAACAACAGATCCTTTACAAAGTTGCTATTTACTACAGGACTGTTCATTAGCATCTGTTTAACTCATTTACTGGCATTGATGACAAAAGTCCTCATTTTAAATCCAACCGCTCGTTGCCATTGACGACTAAAGTCATCAATTGCAATGTTTTGCGGGGCGGGCATCGGAACCAGCCCCCCGCACCGTAAGAATAAACGCATCTCTAAAGCTGATCTTCATCCGCGTTTGTCACATGTCACATGATCAGGAAGAAAAAAAATCCACAAGATCATTTTGGGCCGCTGCTGTGAAAAAAGTGAGGCGCGAACCAGAAGGTCTTCTGTTGCTCACAATTCGACAACAGATTATGAAAGAACGGATAACGCTAGAAACACGAGGATTCTTCCTGATGCAAGAGGTGAATCTACTCTTTCTTTCGGTGGTTTTGGAGTTTACATGGTCAAAGAGCACAATGTTCTGTGACTCTTCAAAAAACAGGAAAACACTCAAAAACACTGGCAGCCAGGGGCTTTCTGATCAGGAAACGGCTGGCAGTGAATGAGTTAAGTAATTCATCATTAGAGGTCAAGCTGAGATTAGAATCTTTACTTGAAGACATAATAAGAAGTTATGATTTATTAACAATAAAATATCAGCATGAATAAATAACTGTAGAACAGTGGCTAAACAGTTACAGGTCACACTGCTGCCCTTGCATTCATGTCCATCTTCCTGTTTTCAGAGGAACTGATCATGATTGGTGAGGAGCAACAAGCAGGTTGGTGGAAGCTGCAGGTGAGGTCAGGGATGGAGTAAAAGCTGGTGGTGGACTGGTGGGGTGATGGGGAGGCTATAAAACAAAATTCATATTGAAGTGATCAGGAATTTATTTATCACGTACCAAACTAATGCCAGCACTGTAACAACTTTCTCTGAGGTTTCCTGCAGATGTCAAGATTCTGTATGAATGTAAGAACTTTTATAGGATCACTGATATTAAAATTAAAGGTAAGGGACGTAAAAACCCTCCAAACACACCACTCATCTGTACTGGTGCTGGAGCGTTGGTGGGCGTGTGCTTATTGTGACGCTAGATGCTTTGTTTCTTTGTTTTTGTCTCTTTTATTTCCAACGTGCCCATAATTAGACAGCATATAGATCCGTTTAGCTATAATTCCTAATCTCAGCCTCAGGGGCGGCGTTAGGCCCGGCTACTTGGGCTCAAGCCCCGGATGTTTCATAGGAAGCCCCGGATCTAAATCGTGGAAGTAACATGCAGTACCAAAGTCCAACAGAGAGGGAGCAGCTGGCAGTAGTTTGTATACAGCCTGCCTGAGCCTCCACCACTGAAGAAGAAGCCCTTCAGCAACCGGCTTCTTCTACAGTCTCTGCCTGAAACGCATGAGTGAAGATGGACATAAGGACGTTTTTTAGACCAAAAGTACGGCGACAGAACCCCAGCTTTGATGAGACTGGTGTTGACTCAGATTTGTGAGTCTTATTTGAAAATATTTGTTGTGCTGCTGGTTTTTCTAAAGTTAGCTTATCAGGTAAAGTTGTTGGAGAAAGAACGGGAATATTTACTATCATCTCACACTAAACACTAACAGGAACAATACTCTGCCCTGAAAATGCTTAATATGTAGCTTCAGATTAAAAATTATGTGGTACAAGACAAATATATATGATTTTGACTAGTGCGTGTCACGTGTGTGCGCGCGCGTGAGTGTGTGTGTGTGCGTGCGCGTGTGTGTTAAGCCCCGGATCTTCTTCAGTCCTAAATCCGCCCCTGCTCAGCCTGATGAATCTGCTGCTGATTTTAATTCACATATCACAATATGAAGACTGCAGCTTTCGAAAATACTTGCTTCTCTCTCGAGAACATCCACCATATCTGGGAAATCCATGAAAGCAGCAGCAGACACCTGGTTAAGTGTTGCAATCTACTTTGGTGGGTTCTGGTGTCAGAATGAGGGATCCTCATGTCCTGAAGACGTCTGGAGCCTGTTGAGCTCTCTGAAGCAGAAGTTCTTTTATGGGGTCTCGTGAGACTAAAACATGTTGATCCCTGACTGAAAATGTTTGTGCAGGTTAAACTTTATCACACTGTTTTCTGTTATTATGCCAAATGGCTTTTAATAAATAAACATATGAAAAATGTTTGTTTACTCACTCACACTTAATTTGTCATCTAATAAGCTTTTAACCAGAAACAGCTTCATTTAAATTAACATTGTAATCAATTAGTTACTATTTCACACCAGTTGTTAGGCTGGAAGCACAATAAGCAGGGTTAGAGATGCATCTACAGCCACACGTTTTCCTCCAAGTCATTAAAAACTTGTTTTAAATGAATTTAGATCTGCATGTTCCATCTGACAGCAGGCAGAGCCAACAGACAGACTGAAGATTAAATCCTGGGAACAGTAATAGATCCTGCTTTGTAGATCTGAAGGTAAGCAGGAGCAGAGCTCAGAACCACTGACATATTTAAGTCTTTATTAGGACAAATAGTATAGCATCTACGCTAGCATGCAGACAATAGAAGCTCTCATATTATAAACTGCATCCTTACATTGATGAGTGTATCATATAAACACAATTTTTTACAATTATCCCTATTTTAGCTAAATGTGATGTGTAACCTGCATGTGTGCAACGTTCTGTTTGCAGTCTGGCTGCCCTCTAAAATTGATAAATGTTGCTTGTAATTTGCCAAAAGTTAAACGCTTTGATAAAATACATAATCAGTGTTAATAATCAATAATTGTTGGTCAATAATCACCAAAAAAATTACACTAGAAAAGGGAAAAGGGTCGTTTTAGCATCTAGTCTGACTAGAAGCTGCTCATACACATGAACGGCGTGTCGGTGAGGTCAAAGAGTGTTGCAACTTTCTCTTTCTAAGGCTTTGAAGAAAACATCTATTGTAACTGAGAGTAAACCAACGCTTCATCCCAATTGTCTCTAAGCTGAGTTTAACATAATTTAACGTCACCTTGGCCCATGAAGGGAAATAATAAAGTTTAGCCAGAACTTCTGCAGGCTGACACAGCAGCACAATGTGGTTGCAAGTTACTATTTCTCTCTGTACCTAAAAAGTAGTCGGGTCTGGTGATCGGATCATAATCATCGTGATCAGTTGCTGAAACTTGCGCTTTTCTGCAGCAGTGCACACTAATGCCCCTACCACATCTGGCCCAGTCTGATGGGGTTGGTCCAGGTTATGTTCACACACAATACACCGCAATGCAGAAATCTCTGAGCATGTGGGGAGGGCAAAAGAGGCGCAGAGAAGTCACATGGTGTACCCCCTAAGTTAAATAAAGCAGGTGTGAGCAGTGTTGCTTTTGGAGACTCTGACTGATATTGCTTCCTGACTGCTGTGTCTGTCCTCGTGTGGGGCAGCTCAAGCCTCGGCAGTGCTGTGTGTGTGTGTGTGTGTGTGTGTGTGTGTGTGTGTGTGTGTGTGTGTGTGTGTGTGTGTGTGCGTGCATGCGTGCGTGCGTGCGTGTGCGTGCGTGCGTGCGTGTGCGTGCGTGTGTGTGTGTGTGTGTGTGTGTGTGTGTGTGTGTGTGTGTGTGTGTGTGCTCCTCACAGCTCATGTCAGTGAGAGAAACAGAGAGACAGCTTCAGTCAGAGGTGATCTTAAAGAGCAAGTCAACCCCTACCAGAGTCTAACTCCACTCCCACTTCATGTTTGAACAATGCAACAAATGCTGTTGCCTGGCAGACCGAGAGGGCGGAGCTGCTAACAAATACACACACACACACAGGCTCACGACAGCATTGTGACATCATAATGTACCAGTTTACATCATAGCATACTTCTTGGCCAATAGCGGTGGCAGATTTAAATTAAAATACAGTGCAGAGTTTTTACCTGACAACGGCACAACAATGCCAGTTTTAGGCAGAATATTTAAATTTTAACAAAGATGCACTGAGTGCTAAATTATTGACAACACTTGTCTGCAGCACGATTACACACTCGTTTAGTTTGTCAGCAAAAAAAAGTTTATTAGGGGGTGACTTGCTCTTTAACGCCACAGCATCCAGAATGATAATGTACCGCGCATGCTGGAAGCCCTCGCTGGCTGATTCCACCCACCAAGCGGAGGCTTCCCTAATGGTAGGTGCGGTTTTGAGCCAACCAATCAGTTGGCAGTGGGTGGGTGACCCGTTCAGCCTGAAGCAGACTGCCTTAGGAAGAGGGCTGAAAAAAGCCAGGCCACCCAGATGTGAACACATCCTACCAAACCGAGCCGGCCCTAATGTGAAAGCGTTCAAGTAGTTGCAAATCAATACATGTGTTTTTTTTCCACATGGGCTCCCGTAGAAGGAAACATGGCGTATAATATTGCATTACTCAGGAACTTACACCCGCGCCCATGTATTTTAGACCCAGTTTTTTTTAGTTATATTGCAACGTACCCAAAGGCGAAGATTTATATCACAAATGACCAGAAATTAACTTTTAATTTGTAGACACCAACATTTTATCTGTTTAGCCTCCACACAAGAAGCACTGCACAATGCCTTGTCACCGGATAAAGGAGACATAATAAAACTAGCTAGCTTATCTTGGCTGAAACAAAAGACATGAGGAAGACGCGACTTTCTGCACTCTCACTCTGAATAAAGTTAATCTTCCTTGACATTTTAAAACGAGATAATTGCATAAGTGTCATATACTAATCTCTTGTTTAATCCCAAAGTGTTTTACTTATGTGTGCATTAATCAGTGATGTGTTAAAATTAATATTTTCACTGCAATGTTTAACTTCAGATCTTAAACAACACCAGATCAGTATTTGTTGAGTTAACAAGATAATCTATCAGTATACTCATACATCATAAGATTAAGGTTTAAACACTGACTTGAAGTCAGTGTTTAAACCTTAATCTTATGAAGTCAGTGCCTTCACATAAATGTGTAAAACATTTCCACTTCACTCTGAGACTTAACCTCTTTGGGGATCTGAGTGAAGGCGTGATTTCTGAGGTATTTGTTAACACCTTTTTAACGTGTCGAATTCTGATTCATCTAAGTTTATAAACAACAGTTAATAAAAGCTAGAACACTTCCTGCTCTAGACAGTCTTTACAGTTCACTCGATAAGGCTAATCGAGTGAAAGCTGAATTCAAAGGGAGCTACGGCTCTTTGGGTTCTCGTGGTCTCGACATCCGGTGAACTCCCCACTCAGGCTGCCTTTCCTCTGGACCGACAGTCACACAAGGGTATCGTAGACTCTGCACACTGGTATCAGATGGTTTTATACTGAATAAAGTTCAGCTCATCTAACAGCCGAACTGACTATAACCAAGACTTCACAAGCTCTCCCTCAGATCCTCACAAGGTTCTGCAAAAACATATAGCTTCCATTCCATCATTTAACTCATCATCTGTTTGACACACCCTGTCCTGTCTCCCCGTTTTGGTTCAGCCTTGTGTCTCGTTAATTGATCCCACCTGCCTCCCGTTTCCCAATCACCTTAGCTCCCGGCCCTCGTGTATTTAAGCCCCTTCTGTTCTGTGTCTTGTGTCAGTCCATTGTTTCAGTGTCCTGCGTGTTACTTATTAAAGTTCATGATAAACGTCCTACCTGTCTTCCTCCCCGCGTTTGGATCCTTGCCTCAACTCCGCTCACCTCGCCCACACGCCGTGACAGAATGGACCGACCCGTTGAAGGATCCAGCGGTGAGATTCTCCCGTGGGAGTACCTGCTCCAGTGGCTCGCCCCGAGCCACCAGCCGGCTTCTCCAGCTCTAGCTCCGCCTCGCCGCAGACGATGGCACCGACCTGCACCCTCGGCTATCCTCTCCACCCTCCCAGCGCCTGATGAAAGATCGGAACGAGAGACGCACTCGGATCACTCCAGTTATGTGGGCACCCATCTGGCTGTGTGCTCCCCCAGGGTTGGTCCACGGCGTGGGGAGAGACGCCGGGCTCCACCGCAGTCCTGTGTTCCGGGACGGAGCTGTGAGCTCGCCGCTGCTCCTGCTCGGCGCAGCAGCTCGGACACCCCCCCTGGCCAGACCAGCAGTTCCGTCTCCGGCCCAATCGGCACCTCCGTCATCTGCAGGCGGAGGAGCGTTGGCCGCAGCCCAGCTGAAAGAGCTCGTCAATCTCCAGGCGGAGCTTGGCCGGTTCCGCCAGCTCGTCAGCTTCCAGGAGTCCCGCCTGGACGCTCTATCCTCCTCGGGCCGCCGGGAGAGGGTCTCGGCCCAGCCGGCGGCTCCCTCATCTCAGGGCCAGAGGAGCGAGCCCGGGGTCCACCCAGCGGAGCTCGACGGTCTCCGGGCTGAGCTGGCCCAGCTTCATCGGATGCTCAGCCTCAAGGAGTTTCAGCTGGACGGTCTGTCCTCCCTGCTCTCACAGTTTCAGGCACCACCAGTTCTGTCGCAGCCTGTTCCAGCGGCGGCCCCGGTGGACGCACCGCATCCAGTTCCAGCGGTGGTCCCGAAGGTCGCACCGCATCTGGTCCAGCCCGTCCAGGCAGCCCCTCCCACAGCAGCTCTGCCTCTGGCCCAGAAGCTGACGGTACCAGTCCGGAAGCAGGCAGTCCCGGCCCGGAAGCAGACGGTTCCGGCACAGAAGCAGACAGGTCTGGCCCAGAGGCAGACAGTTCCGGTTCCGGCCCAGAAGCAGACGGTTCCAGCCCAGAAGCAGACGGTTCTGGTCCCGAAGCAGACGGTCCAGAAGTCAACGGTCCAGACGTCGACGGTTCGGAAGTCGATGGTGGTTGACGCCCCTTCCAGCCCAAGGTTTGACACCTCTTCCAGTCCAAGGGTCGACGCCTCTTCCAGTCCAAGGGTCGACGCCTCTTCCAGGCCAGAAGTCGACGCCCCCGGGCCAGAAGTCGACGCCCCCAGGCCAGAAGTCAACGCCCCCGGGCCAGAAGTCGACGCCCCCGGGCCAGAAGTCGACGCCTCCTCTGAAGTCGACACCTCATCCGAAGTCGGCGCCTCATCCGAAGTCGGCGCCTCCTCTGAAGTCGGCGCCTCATCCGAAGTCGGCTCCTCTTCTGAAGTCGGAGCCTCTTCAGAAGTCAGCGCTCTCTGCGCTCCAGAGGTATGGAACTAGGATTGGGACAATATTCAGCGTAACTTGTACAATATTCAGCGTAACTTGTACCAAGTTTTGTAACTTCGAACATGTTTTATCACATGTAACTTTGGATTCGTAACTTGCAACTTAGGATTAGTAACTTGTAATTCTCAATTCGTACTTGTATTCTTGTTTTGTAACAGGAACATTGTATTTTGTACATGTATTTTTTATTTTGTAAAATCAAACATTCATTCAGAAACATGAAACTTTCGTTTTGTAACTAGCAGACTTCCAAATTGAAAAAAATCAAGATACAAGTTTGAAATCAAAACTCTGACACACCCTGTCCTGTCTCTCCGTTTTGGTTCAGCCTTGTGTCTTGTTAATTACTCCCACCTGCCTCTCGTTTCCCAATCTCCCGGCCCTCGTGTATTTAAGCCCCCTCTGTTATGTGTCTTGTGTTGGTCCACTGTTTCATTGTCCTGCGCGTTATTTATTAAAGTTCATGATAAACGTCCTGCCTGTCTTCCTCCCCGCATTTGGATCCTCTCCTCACCTCCGCTCACCTCGCCCACACGCCATGACACTGGTCAATTCAATTCAATTCAATTTTATTTATATAGCGCCAAATCACGACAAGAGTCGTCTCAAGGCACTTCACATAATAAACATTCCAATCCAGGTCAGTTCATTAAGCCAATCAGAAATAATGTTTCCTATAAAAGGAACCCAGCAAATTGCATCAAGTCACTGACTAGTGTCAGTGACTTTACAGCAATCCTCATACTAAGCAAGCATAAAGCGACAGTGGAGAGGAAAACTCCCTTTTAACAGAAAGAAACCTCCAGAGAATCCTGGCTCAGTATAAGCAGCCATCCACCACGACTCACTGGGGATCCAGAAGACAGAGCAGACACACGCACACACACACACACACACACACACACACACACACACACACACACACACACACACACACACACACACACACACACACACACACACACACAGAGACAAAGTAATGTGTCTATAGTTATATTGTGATGTCTTAGTAAATATTCTATTTGGTGAGAGATAAACTTTATTGTATTTATCCTAGTGGATCTATAATTAAACGGATAAACTAGCAGTAGCACTTCCAACGTCAAGGAAAGCAAAAAGTTATTATCAGGAGAGGGAGAAAGTTTAAGTGGTTAGCAGCAGTGTGCTGACGAAGGCCCCCTCCATGAGGCCACCACAGCTCAGCAGAACATCATTGTAGCTTCTTCTGTATAACCATCATTACATTCATACTTTGTCATTTACAATCATTTAGTTTAGAAAAATAGAATTAAAATCATTTTTATAACTATATCCTTGACTCTGTCTGGATTAATGTGAAGTGTGTGTTCCCTGAATAAGTCAAAGAAACTAAAGTTTTCTGATTAAACATTCAAAGATCGATCAGATTGATATTTCATATTTATTTGGAACATCACATCTTATTGATCAGTTAATAAATAATTAGCTAATCATTAATGCTACAATATATTAAAAAGCCACCAATATTTAATTCATTTTCAACAACCTTTCCATGAATCTTTCCAGGAATTAAAAGCAAAAACAAGACATTGTCTCTTTAATGTATAACACTTGTATGCTATAGTTAAAGTCCCATTAGTCATCACACAGTGGTGAAATTACATCTCCGCATGTGACCCGCGGTGACGGTGGCACAGGAGTTAAGTGCTTGCCCCGTAATCGGAAGGTTGCAGGGTCAAGCCTCGCTCAGTCTGTCGCTGTGTCCTTGGGCAAGACACTTAACCCCCCTTCCCTACTAGTGTTGGTCGGACGGACCAGTGGCTCCAGTGCTCGGCAGCCTCGCCTCTGTCAGTGCGCCCCAGGGCAACTGTGGCTACATCATAGCTCATCCCCACCAGCGTGTGAATGTGTGTATGAATGGGTGAATTACTGATTGGGCTGTAAAGTGCCTAGGGGGGTTCCAGGACCCTAGAAAGCACCATATCAAATACAGGCCATTTACCCATCCCTGTGGGGAGCGGTGAGCTGCAGCAGTAGTTGCACTTAGGAACTATTTGGTGTTTTAACCCCCCAATCCAACCCCTTAAAGCTGAGTGTCAAGCAGGGGAGGCATTGGGTCCCATTTTTAAAGTCTTTGGTATGATCCAACTGGGATTTAAACCCCATTCTCCCAGTCCCAGGGTGGACATTTTACCGCTAGACCACTGAGAAGGTAAGACGTTGGCATGTAGAAGTTGGGTCATGGTGGCAGTGTGAGCGTCCTGTCACTGTTTCCCTATTGATCATGCGCCCTGGCTACTTGGCCACGGGGGTGTCCCTTTAGCTGACTGGTTAGCATGCATGACTCTCACTTGGGAGTCTGGGGATCAAATCCCGCACGGGCCCTTGTTGCTCCACCTCATTAAAAGATTGAAAACCAATACCCATATTTTCCATTATTACATTTTAATGCCGATATCGACCAATATTAATGGGAGACCAATAGCATCAGGCCTTCTTCATTACAGCGTCTGTAATAAAGCTTCTAATGCTGTGTTCATGGTGGTTTTTCAGATTTTGGACATTTTAAATGTAAGCATTTGGAGGATGAGACCCCAAACGTTTAATTTAAATGCAGTGATGATTCTGTGTGACCCAGGGGTCTGTTTGGCTTCCAACAGCCTTAACTTGTAATGGAATCTGGGTGTGAGTGTAACCAAATCCTACTTGACATCCATACCTTCATCCCTCTGTAACCCATCCGATGACTCTGGCAATCTGGTGTCATGAGCAATTAGGAGGAAAGGGAAATGGAGAAAGGGGCTGACATCTCAAACAGAGAAATCAGAAGTGATGTTGTACGTGTGTGTGTGTGTGTGTGTGTGTGTGTGTGTGTGTGTGTGTGTGTGTGTGTGTGTGTGTGTGTGTGTGTGTGTGTGTGTGTGTGTGTGTGTGTGTGTGCCGATGGCGGCCCTGCTGGTAAGTGCCATAGAAGTGGCAGAGTTGTGACAAGTTCCCTCTGATCAGAACTGCAGACACGACAGCAGAATTTTAGACTTGAGTGCAGAAATCTTGGCCTGCCTTATGGTCTTCATCTTCTTGTGTGTCTTCCACACACACACACACACACACACACACACACACACACACACACACACACACACACACACACACACACACACACACACACACAAAATGCTTTGGGAAAACCTCACAGGCTGAGGGGGTCGTCTCCATCCATGTTACTCATTTTGGTAACCATCTTATTTATTTATTTTTTACCTTTAAAGAGTGAAACACTTTAAATGCAAAATACACTGTAGGGTATTTAAATGTAAATAAACAAACTACTGTCATGTGTTCACAGTTCAGTTCAGTTTCATTTAAGAAAGCCAACAGATTGCATTAAATCATTAAAATCTTTCATCTCGAGCAGAAAACGGCGAAGAGAAGCAACAAATTTGTCTTCTTCCACAAAGTCCGTGATTCAGTCACTGCAGTTAAAGTGGTTTTCAACGAACACGTTACTTGCCCCATGACAGTCCGCAGAGTCCGTTACACACAGCCATAGTCCTCGCCACACAGTAAAAAAACTGCTCAGCCACACCTGAGTCTAATCTGTGTTGGTTTAAGTAGGCTGGTGCTTCCACAATCAACTGACCAATCAAATGAGGCCAAGCCTCCTCTCATGTATGCAGAAAGAAAATGAAAACAACACATATGGCTCCTACAGATGGTATATCTGAAGTCTGCATTTTTGCAGTTATGTACTTTTTAGATTTAATTAGTAAACACTATCATTGTTTTGAACATATTTATCATGTTAATGTTGTGCCGTATATCTCAAAAATGAACACTTACACATTTTCACAGCATTGAAAGTTCTTTGAGACTGCCCGCTGCTTTTGAAATTCCAAGATTTCCTAAAAGTCTGCAACTAAGACTGGACAACAAAGAACCATGCCATAAAAATTCATTAATGTATATGGCAAACAAAAAACTGCTGTTGTTATTTTAGCTTATATTTAATTAATTATTGTTTGCTTCTAGATCATTGCTAAATTATTTATGTCCATATTTCAATGCAATAATTTTGTGATGAAATGTCATTCTGTAAAATTTGTTTTAATGCACACGTTTTCTTTTCACTGTTGCTTCTTTTCTAGGGACTAAGTATTCAAGGGGAAGACTTGATGTCCCTAGAGGCCCACCTAAAGGTGCTGCATTTCCAGTATCAGAAGATTCAACCAGACATCATGGTGGTGCATGACCGTATGCAGCAAACCTTTGTTTGGCAACGAAAATACATTGCAGATGGTATGGCTGTGGAGGATATCTTGAAGAAGTACCCATTCTTAGGAGTACCGGTGTAAGTCAGAAACTTAAGTTGAACTAGAAATTTTCTGTATACAAAATACCTTTTGAGTAAATACTGTACATTGATGGAAATATCAATCCAGGAAATGCTGAAGGATCTGAAAATTGTCAGAGGTTTGATGGAAAATGTGATTTTGATAACCGCTGATGTGCCACAAATGCACTATGCTTACAAAGAAGCACAGAGCGGTGGAGAGAAAAAATGGTTGAAGTTGTGAAACAGAGAGCACAGCCGGGCTCAAACAAACAAAAAAAAAAAAGAAAAGAAATAATCCAAATAACGGTTGCTGTGCTCTGACCTAATAAGGTCTTATCAATTGAGGCCTGAAGGTTATAAATAGAAAATGAAAATGGAAAATATAATTCGAACAGATTCTCAAAATTGTTAGTTATTTGTTTTCACTGTTAAGCACAGCTGCTGAAGACTTTATTGTATTTGAGCCCCTCTGTGGACTTCAGCAAGTCCAGCCAACATATTTCATGTTCAGAATGCACGCTGTCCACTGAGGTGAACATGTAATAAGTTATTTGCAAATTATTAAATGTTACTAACAATATTTGTTGAAATTTGTTTCATTCACACCCAAAGATGAATCAGAATGATTGTTAAATAAGCATGGTTGAAGATTTCATAAATTCGTGCATCAAAAGGTCAGACACGACCCAAATATTTAATTTCTGGTATCTGGTGATTAAAATAATTGAACTATAAACTGTGTCACTTTTAGTGGCTGAAAGGGAAAGGGTTTTAGTGGAACCCCTCAGTTTGAGACATTTACTGTCTATCAGTACTTGGTAGTAAAATAAGTGCCCAAATAAAAGCTAAGAGTGTATATTTTGGTCAAAACATTGATCCCAGACCAACTAAAACTAATGACTATTGTCAAATTGCATTTTATTTCCATATTTTTGTTTTTAAAATCTTCGTTTCTGACGTTTAAAACCAAGACAAGGAAGTTCAGCGGATGACAGTCGCACCCGGGTGAATATAATCTGGTGTACAGTACCTGTTGAAATCAAAACTGCATTTTGAACACTCTAAAATATTGGTTGTCATGAACTGAATCTCCTGGTTTCTATCAAATGTAGGAATTTGTTCAGATCTGCGATTAGTGGGCTTTGTAATCAAAACAAGGGGGAAACTGGAAGTAAAATTGAAATGGGACAGCAGACTAAAGCTGCTGTAGGAAATTTGCATTTAATGTTTGAATTCTTTTAATCCTTCATGTATTCCCAGCTTGGGAACTTTTAAATGCTTTGACACAGAATTTCACGCTCCTCTGTGTCTGGGTTAAACAGCAAGGTCGTATCAGAAAAACACACATAGTATAACAGACCTTGGTCTCAAGTAAACAATATTCTATCAGCCAAGAGGCTGAAGCGGAAATCAGAAAGGTTTTGAGAAATAACTGCTGAATGAAAATATAAAATAAAAAAGTAAATGCTTTAAATTAAAAACAGAGTTTGCACACAAAACTAAGTGTGAAGCAGTTGGACAGTTGATTTTAGGTTTTCTGTCCTCTTTGGAATGTAAACATCGACATCGGCTCATGCTTTCAGAGCCAGTAGAGATAAGAGGAGGATACTGCTGACACAGCCTGCTTGGCTGACCTTGCTCACTTTAGAATTGGGAGAAATTAATTATGCAGTTTCAGACTGCAACATTTAAATGTTGTTAGATTTTAAATAACTTAATGAACATCCAGAGGAAGGTGATGTGGTGTCTGAGCATTGCTGTTAAAAACAGTCAGATATAATAACAGTTCTTTGTTAAATAAATGCAACAACAATCTCTACTCAGCACGCTGCCATCTTATAGGACCATCTGAGCAGGGAGTGAGGTGGTGGGGGCTCCAAGCCTATATTTGCCTTGGTCCCCAAATGCCTTGATACGGCCCTGGATGTGGGACTGACTTCTGGGGTGATCTGATTCTATCACATGTATAAATATTAAATGCTTATATATTATTGCTTTTCACTGGTAAAAATGTGTATTGGGGAAAAATCTACCTACTTTTTTTCTTTTCAGCACTTTGTTTTGTTTTCTTGATTTTATTTGAATAATTTCCTGCTCTTTCTCTCCCTAACCTTCCTGCATGCTGCATGTTTTCACCGTCTTCCAGAAAAACAGTTTCCTAGATTCCCTGCTTTCTAACCAATCAGCCAAAGGGATCTACCGAACGCAAAAAAAAAAAAAAAAAAAAGCTTAATATGCTCTACGCTCCAGCAGCAAATGAGTTGAAATCACCAGGCGAGGGCACAGATTACGAACTCAGCTGAGGCAAAGCACGTCAGAAAAGTACAAAACTACAGAGAATATGGGCTGATATGAACGATATCAATTGAATTATTTTGTTTTGGTGGAGCGATTTTGTGAATATAACAGCGGCCGCGCGCAGGACGCAGCTGGAGTATTTGAGCCGTTACCGCTGCGTCCTCTCTGCTCATAGAATGCCTGCAAAGCTGAGTCCATAAATGACGTAATAGATACCGGATCTTTATTTTGAGCTTTCTGCAATTTTAATTTTTAAGAAACCCGCATCTTGATTCTGGGTTTAAAAATGCGTTGTAATTACCGCGTTACTGACAATTGTACCGAGTAAATATTACCATTTTCTTTCCCTGTAATGCCTTACATTACCACATCTTAGGTGTGTTCTTGCTGTGTCTTTGTAAATCCATGCTTTCGTTCTTTTTTAAACACAGAAACAGTTTTGTTTACCTGTTTGTAGCTACGGTTTCGCCGACAGCTGCCGGCTTCTTCAGGCTGACGCTGATGGTGGCGCGTCACTTCCTTCTCCGTTTATCTGCGGGCAGCAGAGGACGTTGTCCAATATTGACGACACGGGCAACATAAAATTCACTTATGAGTTAGAAACAGAAGGCAGCATAGCATTTATGGACATGAAAATCACCAGGCAGACCGACGGGACCCTAAACATAAACACATACAGGAAACCAACACACACAGACCAATATCTATTATGGACATCAGAACACCCCACCATACACAAAATGTCAGTAATCAGAACATTATATCACCGAGCAAACATAATAACAGAAGAGAGAGACCGTAAACAAGAGGACAAACACATACAACACGCTTTAAAGACCTGCAGATACCCGACATGGGCAATAAACAAAGGAAAACAACAAACAAAAACAGAAAGCAAAGAACAACCCAAAAAAAGAACCAGAAACCCAGAAAGACAAGAACCAAAACCAGTGATAACCCTACCATACATCAGAGGCATAACGGAAAAAATAAGAGCAACAATGAAAAAACACAACATAAACACACCAACAAAGCCATACACAACAGTTAGAAACAGATTAGTACACCCAAAAGACAAAATATCAGCTGGACAAAAATGTGGAGTCATCTACGAAATCCCATGCAAAATATGCAATAAAACATACATAGGAGAAACCGGACGCCAACTCAATACACGGACAATAGAACACAGAAAGGAGTGCGAGAAAGAGGCAAATCGTAAACACACAAGAGCAGCAAAAGAAGAAGCAGAAAGCACAATAAAAAAGTCAGCCGTAACAGATCATTGCTTAAGAGAAAACCATATAATGGACTGGGACAGCACACGGATCATAACCACCGAACAACAAAAATACAAAAGATGGATCAAGGAAGCAATAGAGATAAGGAGACGTGGATGTGGGACCATGAACAGGGACGACGGAGTTTACACGCTGGACCACGCATGGGACTGCATCGTCAGAGAGGGGAGAGCGGGCAGTAGAGGGCGACAACGTCCTCTGCTGCCCGCAGATAAACGGAGAAGGAAGTGACGCGCCACCATCAGCGTCAGCCTGAAGAAGCCGGCAGCTGTCGGCGAAACCGTAGCTACAAACAGGTAAACAAAACTGTTTCTGTGTTTAAAAAAGAACGAAAGCATGGATTTACATTACCACATTACAGCTAAAAGCAATGCATTACAGTAATTAATTACTTTAGTACCGCGTTACTCCCAACACTGGGCATAGAGCAATACATTTACATTCAGTTGATTGAGTCAATGATCAAGGATTAATAAACATACATTTTTCCATAACATTCCCTCCTGTTTATCTGAATAGGATGACCAAACATAAGGAAGCAACAAAACAAAACCTAACAAGGAAAATAAAAATAGGTAAAATAATAAGGATATATTATCCACTTCCATAACTTGTCACCATCATCCATGAAAGCTACATCAATCACGACTCAAGGCAAAAATGGTAAGCATCGAAACAAGAAAAATAATAAGTAAAGTAACAAACACTACAACCAGATAAAAAAGGTTCAGAATCAACACGATGAGGCAAACACACCATGAGGTGCTGCAATCATTTTTCTATTGTGCATCGTAATCTCAGTCCTGTTAACTTGTCCAAAGAATCATTCCAAACAAAGTTCAATACAAAAATCAGCTAAATAATAACAACAAATAAGGTAATAAACACAAATAAGGCAAACACAATTGACAATAACATCTTACAGCAGTTCACAGAGATAGAGACCTGTAAAGATTCCTGAGCCTTTAAATGGTCTCTCAGTCTAGTTAAATTACTGAAATAAATGTAATTTTGCACAGTATTCTAAATTTTCCAGCTTCACATAATTGTGTGTTTCAGTAACATTTCTGTTGCTGGTAATCTAGTAATAGTTAAATAAATAATAAATAAAAGTCTTTTAAAATGACACCAGAAGAGGCACAAATCTGATGGAGGACTTAAATGTACTAACTTAGGTCAGACCCAAACACAGAAGAGCTGAAGCTGGGTGGTGAAGACATACAGGTAGTTCTACCTGAGCTCCATGACGTTTGAGACTGGTGCTACCAGTGTTACAGCAGGACTAAAGACATGATCAGAAACAGGTTACAGTTGGATGATCGAGGAAGGATCGTGACGTCTGAGCGGTGAACAGATGAGCGGACCTTCAGGACATTCTGCTATCACGCCAAGAAGAGCATGGCTGCAGATTCACGCCAGCAGCAGCGAATCTGCGCGTCTGCAGCTTTAGACTATTCATCACATCTTCCTTGTTCTTCTCGGGCCGTGATGCACTTGGATGAAAACATCCACCTCTTTAGCTTTGTGTTGAAGCTGATGACAACTTCAACACACCGCGCTGCTGAATTAGTAACGCACGCATTTTCTTATCAGTAACAGAAACGGCGTTATGATAAAAGAAGAAGGTAATTAATTAGATTATTCGTTACTGAAAAAACAATATTTTTAGTAGCACCGTTATTCCCATCACTTCCTGCTAAACAGGTGATATAACCATTGAATTAAATGTGTTGGAACAGAGAAACAACTAAAACATGCTGACTAGCAGCCCTCGAGGATTGGAGTTGCCCACCCCGGATTTAAATGGATCATTTAATGACTCGGCTAGTATTTTTTAATTCTTTATTGATTATAGTTTCAGTTTGATGATTTTTGGAGGTTTTATTGTTACAAAATGTTCAACCTTGTAATTTTAATCATAAAAGGTGCTAAGAAAAAATTATTTTATTAAAAGGTGACATCAGAAACTCCTGGGTTGGTTGCAGAACGGTTTCAGTATATTTTTCAACATTTTAGTTTCCATACAGCATCTGTTGCTTACATCCACATTCTACATTATTTTCTTTTTCTCAATAAGTTTACCATCGGAAGTGAAATACTTATGTCTGTGGTTCCCATGGTAACCTTACTGAGCCACTGGCAACAACTTTAACATTTCTTAGACTATTACAAAATTGATGTTGGCCTGTTGTTACCCTGATGACCTAAAAAAGGTCATCTGAAATATTTTTGTTGTTGGTATTATTATTATTATTATTATTTATACTGATTATATTTTAAATGATTATGTTTATGTTTATGCATTTAGCAGATACTTTTGTCCAAAGCGACTTACAAGTGATAATCGGCATATTGCCCTTGAGGCTAACAACAACAATAACAACGACAACTTGAATCAATCATGGAGAGGAGGGAACAAAGGAGTGGATAGTAGAGAGGGGGGATGGATGCAGGGAGGGTGCTAGTTTAGAAGATGCTCTCTGAAGAGCAGCATCTTCAGGAGTTTCTTGAAATTTGAAAAGGAAGCCCCTGTTCTGGTAGTGCTTGGAAGGTCATTCCCCATTTGTGGAACGATGCATGAGAAGAGTCTGGATTGTCCTGAGCGTGGTGTAGGCACTGCTAGCCGATGACCCTGTGATGACCGGAGCGGTCAGGCCGAGACGTAAGTCGTTGCAAGAGGATTCAGGTAGATGGGAGCCGTACCATCTTGGACTTTGTATGCTAGTGTTAGCAATTTGAATTTGATGCGTGCTGCTAGCGGTAGCCAGTGGAGCTCAATGAACAGAGGGGTGACATGTGCTCTTTTTGGCTGATTGAAGACCAGACGCGCCACTGCGTTCTGGACCATTTGAAGAGGTCTCACAGTACAGGCTGGAAGACCAGTTAGAAGGGCATCTCAGTAATCGAGGCGGGAGATGACAGTAGATTGCACCAGGAGCTGGGTGGCATGTTGTGTTAGGTATGGTCTGATCTTTCGTATGTTATACAGCGCAAAGCGGCATGAACGAGCAACAGAGGCAAGATGATCTTTAAAGGTCAGGTGTTCATCAATCACAGCACTCAGATTTCGAACTGCCTTTGAAGGAGCCAGAGATAGGAAGTCGTTTTGGATTGAGATATTGTGCTGTATGGATGGTTTTGCTGGGATGACAACAAGTAGTTCAGTTTTAGAGAAGTTGAGTTGGAGATGGTGGGATTTCATCCATTTTGATATGTCAGAGAGACAGTTTGATATTCGTGCAGAGACAGTGTGGTCGTCCAGTGGAAATGACCGATAGAACTGGGTGTCTTCTGCATAGCAGTGGTAGGAGAAGCCATGTGATCGAATGATCTCACCCAGTGAGGTGGTGTATATGGCAAAGAGAATAGGTCCTAGTACAGAGCCCTGGGGGACTTGTGTGGCAAGATGGTGCACGGTAGAGGATTGTCCAAGCCAAGATACACTGAATGATCGTCCTGTAAGGTACGATTCAAACCAGGCGTGTGCTTTCTCTGTGATGCCCATGCTAGAGAGTGTGGCCAAAAGGAAGCCATGGTTGACAGTGTCAAATGCAGCCGATAAGTCGAGCGGGATAAGCATGCTTAAGAGAGGTGGGAAATGTACCGGATGTCAGTGATGCGTTGATCACATGTGTGACTGCTGCAGCTACTGTAGGAGCAATGGCTTGGACCAGCTTAGTCAGAATGGGGTCGCGTGGACATGTAGTAGGGCAGCTGCACGTGAGAAGCTTGGACACACAGTTCTCAGTGAGAGGGTAAAAGAGGAAAATGAAGCAGTAGGGCTTGAGATGGTTGGGCTAGAAGGAGTTTGTGGTAGCGAATGTTCAGGAGTGGCCAGTTGAGTAAACTGTTTGCTTATAGCTGCCACTTAATCAGTGAAGAATGAGGCAAACAGCTGATAGATTGTTGGTAGGAGGTGGAGACGGAGGGTTGAGCAGAGTTTTGAATGTCTAAAATAGTTTCTAAGAGTCAGTAGAGCTGAGAATTTTGTCAGTGTAGAAAGTTTTCTTTGCATCAGTGATGCTGGCAGAGAATGAGGACAGTAATTCATGAAATTTCAATTGATCACCGGGATCTTTTGTTTCGTGCCATTTCCGTTCCGCAGCTCTAACTAAGATTGGTGCGTAGAGACTGGAGGGTATCATTTAGCCAAGGGTGCGACTGAGAGGATCTAGCAGGTCTAGTGGCTAAAGGGCACAAGTTGTTAAGACAAGAGCAGAGTGTGGAGCAGAGTGACTCGGTGGCATTATTCACTTCATAAGCAGAGAATGTGCTGGGAGATGGAAGAGTGGAGGCAACAAGAGAGGAGAAGTGGTTGGGTGCCAGACTGCAGAGGTTTCGGTGGAATGAGACCATTGGGGAGGAAGCAGTGGACCTCCCTTGTAGAGTCGTGCTGAAATGGATGAAGTAATGATCGGAAAGATGCAGCGGTGTGACAGAGATTGTGTCTATGGCACAGTTTCTGGTGAAAATGAGGTCAAGTGCTTTTCCAGCTTTGTGAGTTGGAGGAATTTGTACTAGTTTTAGATCGAATGATGACATTAGTGACATGAAGCCTGATGAGCTGGGATTGTCCAGGTGAATATTCATGTCTCCAAGGACCATTGTGGGACATGCATGCTCAGGAATGGAGGAGAGCAGGGTATCGAGTTCATCAAGAAAATCTCCGAGTTGACCTGGTTGGCGATATATGACAACAAAAGAGAATTTTTTCGGTACAGTTACCTGGATGGCATGGTATTCTAAGGAGTTGTATTTAGTGATGGGTAGCAACTGACTGTATATCCATTTGTTGGAAATTAACATGCCCGTTCCACCACCTCGGCCAGGTGCATGAGAAGTGTGGGAGAAAGTGTGGTTAACTGAGAGAGCAGATGGGGTAGCATTGTCACATGGTTTGATCCAGGTCTCAGTGAGAGCCAGTGCATCGAGTGACAGGTGGTTTGCATATGCGGTAATGAAGTCTGCTTTTTTTTTTTTTACAGCCGATTGGCGGTTCCACAGTCCCATAGACAGGTGAGGGTCTTCGGGGGGAGTTGGTTTTAGCGAGCGGAGGTTTTGAAGGTTGCGAAAGCGGTTTGCTGTGTGTGACCTTCCTCTGAAGCCAGTGATCACAGGTATAGGATGATGGCGCATTTTGCAACGAGGTCGATGGAGCAGCGTCTGGGTCGAGCTTGTTTGCTCTGTGGCAGGGGCGTAGCACCAAATTCTGGGCCCTAGGTACAAGTCTTCTAGGTGGGCCCCCATGCTCAATTACTTAATATCTCTCTGACACATTTTTTGTCATGCTATAAGACAAGATAATAAATATGATCTTAGTTTAACCTCTATATTGAGCAAATACAAATGCCAGCATAATAAAAGTGAAATGCCAAGACTTCACATATAATTATTTTTATTTGCCAACAATGTGTTCAAACAAAAATCCTGGAATTTATTTTCCAGTAAATGTCCACTGACGGGTCTTCATGTTAGCAAAATCACTTATGAGATCTTTAAAGTCCAATCCTTTGGCTAATTGGCTTTCAATAGAAAGAAGAACTAGGCTGTTCAGTCTATCCTGGGACATTGTTGATCTCAAATAACTTTTCACCAGTTTCAGTTTGCTAAAAGCCCGTTCACCCCCAGCAACAGTTAAAGGCAGTGTGCAAAAAATCCTCAGTCCAATACAAACTTCTCCAAAAATGCTCTGTAATTGCATCCTGTATGGCATTAAGCAGCTCAAGAGGAGACCGAATGTGTGGAAATGTGGCACCATATATTGTTCTCAGGTGTAGCATCTCATTCTCAAATTCAGCTGTGAGATCCTTGTAATGTTTTCTCATCAGTGCCTGGCATGATATCTTCATCTGCTCTTCAGTCATGTCTGTCATGGTTCATGATGTTAAGCTTTGCTGATATATATTGATATATTAAATACATATGACATGAAATAAACCAGGTTCTCTCTGTGAATGTAATGTACTCTAAATTTTATAATCCCTGCATTATCAGCCAAATTATAAGATTGTCCGTTTTCAAGATCAAATATAAAGAAATTTAAAATAGGCTTAAAATATCTAACCAAGTCAATAACAATCCTCTAACACCAGTGTCGTCATGCTATACGAAAAACAGTGGCAGATTCTCATTCCTGAGATTACCACGAATCCATCGATACCAAGTTTGTCCTGGTCCATGACTGGGAAGGAGCTGAAATATCCACACAGAGTGAACCAGTTTTTACTGCGAGGTCCGCGAATTAATTGGCGGCGGCCGCCCGCGATAATAATTCTGATTTTAATATATATATATATATATATATATATATATATATATATATATATATATATATATATATATATATTAGGGATGAGCGAGTACACCACTATCTGTATCTGTACTCGGAATGGGCGTGGCATAACCCGGAAGTGGGCGTGGTTTAACCGGAAGTGGACATGGTTTACATCAATGTATTATTTTAAGTCTGAAATTGATATGGATTGATCAGAAGTTGCTATGTGTATTGTTTATTTGAAAACTATTTACAGAGCAGCCTCAGAAGTGAGATTAAATATTTTTGATCACAATAGTAAAGAAACTATTACAGAAAAAGTGTTTCAATAAAATCAGAACATTAATATTTGAGTGCATGGATTAATACATCTGAACCCATGCAGTAGGAACTAGGAAATATGAAATGCTAGAACCAGACACAACTTTATATATATTTTTTTAATTTTAATTTGATTAAACTGATTTTTTTCTTAACGTTCTTGGCATTTTCCCACACAAAGTTTAACAAAGAAATGTTGATTAATGTGTGTGTGTGTGTGTGTGTGTGAGTGTGTGAGAGAGAGAGAGAGAGAGAGAGAGAGAGAGAGAGAGGGGGGGGGAGAGAGAGAGAGAGAGAGAGAGAGAGAGAGAGAGAGAGATAAAAAAAATTAAAAACCCCACCGGAGCGGAGGTAGTGACAACAGCACGTCAGCTCTGTCTTGTCAAATGCACCATGTCAGTTACGAAAAAAGTAACTTTAAATATTCAACCGAAAAAGAGGCGAGCTGAAGAAAACCTAGGGAAAACTGAAGAAACGTGAGCAACAGTGAAGCCATCACAGCGCGATCCGTTACTGTCTGTGTGTGTGCGTGGATGAGCCGGCCGGACTGAGCTCCCGGTCGGCTAGAGAGTTTTGTAAGTAGGGAGTGCGGGCGCTCTATGTGACTGGCCAATCACAGAGCGTGAAGACAGTCAGTTACCCAATGAAGATTTTCCTTCAGCACGATTACAGATAATGACTCGTTTTACTAGTTTCATGCTCGTATTCGTCAAAAATGCGTTATCCGTACCGGATACTCGTCTGAAATGAGTATCCGGCTTATCCCTAAAATTAGTGTTTTCACTGATAACACTAATTAATTTATATTTGATCTTGATGGTGAAACTAAAGGTGTTTAACACTGAACACCTAACATGAATGCAGCTTCTGAGAGCTAGCTAATATCAGCTAAAACTGTGTTCTGCTGCTGCTGCTCACCTTCCTTCTACTTGCTTCTGTTCAATTAACTTTTCCTCCTTCTCCTTCTTTTCTTTTCTTTTCTTTTCTGGAAGCCAGATTTCCCTTTCTTGGGAAAAGACATGACTGACTCTCCTGCCTCCAGCTCTGGCTGTCGGCATCTGCGATGTCTCATTAGCACATGCAGCCGGGCAGCCCCTGGCCGCTGGTGTGGACTAAACCACTTTGCACATTTTTAAGGGGTGATAGATGCCTCAGAGATTATTCAGTTATTATTTTTAAGGCGAAATTCTGTTTCTTAACCTCTTTATCCAGGTAAAGGGAAATTTATTAAGACATTAAGTAAGTTGGGGGAAAAAAACAACAACAATAAAACATTTTTATTCAAAGCTGTCTCAGGGCCCCTCCCTGCAGTGGGCCCTGGGTAAACGGTACCCTTTCCCCCCCCCAGTCCGACGCCCCTGCTCTGTGGACACGAGCAGGTAGACACGTATGTCTGTACCCCTGAGTGTCTTCACACCGGAGGGGCTGAGACACAAGGGCTGATGCTTCTGCTGACGCTTCAGTTATGCCACTAAACTTATGCTGTGCTGCTAGTTGGAAACAGGTGTTCATGCAGCAGCTGATTGAAATGGTTGAGACCTAGATCACCTGATGAGTTTTTTCAGGGAGGGGAGAAACAGCTCATTCACAGCCCCTGATTGCACTTATTGTTGCCCAAACCAGAGCTACTAGACAACAGGATTACCCACAGATTAGTTTCCTTCTCTTTCCCAATGGAAGATAGTGCAAAGCAAAAGTTTAAGACGTTTAAGTTTAAGAAGACAAAAACAAGCACTAATAATAGTTATAACCTACATCACAGATTGAATCAAGATAAATCAATTCAGTGTTCCTTTGAGGCTCAGTATCAAGAACCAACTAGACAAAGTTCAAACTGTATTTAAACAAAAGGACCATCATAACTGCAGGTCAACTCTGTAAAAAATGTTATGTTTGATCATAATTATCCTATTATCCATTTATGCTCATCTTTAATTCTAATCAAAATCAATTACACTCTGCGTTCGAGTGTTTTAATCAGAGCTGGAGAGGAGGTGTGGTAAAACGAGGCCTTTACCAGGATGAAGCTGTTTGGAAATCAGGGTTTGAAGTCATTTCTTCACTGAACAGAAATATATAAATGCAAAACTTTTGTTTTTGCTCCCATTTTTCATGAGCTGAACTCAAACATTGGAAACCTTTTCTACATGCACCAAACACCCACGACTATCAAATAGTGTTCTGATATCTGTCTGCATGTGTGTTAGTGAGCACATTTCCTTCACAAAGATAATCCATCCCACTTCACAGGTGTGGCAAGGGGCTGATTAGACAGCATGAATAATGTACAGGTGTGCCTTAGACTGCCCACAATAAAATTCAAACTCATTTAAATGTTAAATAAATGAAAATACAACATAAAATAACACTGGAGGCCCTCATCCATACTGCTGTGTTTATAGAGAAGACCCTTGTATGAGACTTGGTTTCCACGAAGGAACAGAACCAGTAACAATGAGAAAATTAACCAGAACAGGTCAAAAACATCATGGTGAATTGAAAATCACTAAACTTTCAAAGAACATGCCCTATCCTGTCATTTTGTTTTATTTTATTTGATATCAGAAAACTTCCTTTTGAAGAGTAAACAATAAATCATCACAACATGATGCAGCGAAATGTTTCTGAGCAGCTCTAGGCAGTAGAAGCTGTGGCGGGGAGATGAGCTTTTACCATTTGTCGGCCAATATAAAAAAAACAGGGACTGAAAACAACTGAATTATCACAAGATGACAGAAACGTGTATGACTGATTAACAACGCTCTAGGTCTGCGATAATCATTTCTTTTCAGGTTAGTAAATGGGGGAGGCTCTTTTATTTTGAACGTTCTCTAGTTTTACAGCTGATCACCCAGGCATGGCATTGTGAGTCAACTAACTGTGTGTTACAGCAACACTCGAACCTAAGGGATTTTGTTTTTCGAATCAACTGTTAGAAGACACTGAAAGGCTTTTTGGAATTATCTAAAACTGCCGTTTAAACCAGCAACACTGGGAGTCACAAAGTTTGCTAGAACTCATGCATTGTCGCAACATTGATCTGTTGCATTTGTCCTCCATTGCCCACTTATCTGGGGTTGGGAGGTGGAGGCAGCAACCTGAGCAGAGGCCCAGATTCCCAAGCATCTTGGGCAGCTCCTCCAGAGGGAATCCTAAGTTGTTCCTTGCCAGCCGAGAGACATAGTCTCTTCAGCTGTCCTGGATCTTCCTACAGGTCTCCTCCTGGTTGGACGTGCCTGGAAAACCTTACCAGGGAGGCATTCAGGAGGCATGCTAACCAGGTGCTCAAGCCACCTCAACTGGCTCCTCTCGCTGTGGAGGACTCCAAGTCCCTCCAGGATGTCCGAGCTTCTCACCCTATCTCTAAAGCCGGGCGTACACTGTGCGACTTTTTCACTCGCAGCGTTCAGCTTCAGCTCAAACTGTACAACTTCCTCGCAGAGCAGATCTCACGAGTCATGTGCTCACACTGTACGACCCAGTTCTCGCATGCGACCTAACTGCTCACACTGTACGTCTGGTAGCAACACGTCGGCCCTAAAAATATGCTAAGAATAGCAGTTTTTACTCAACACGTCAGACTTTTTTGTCTTGTTTTGCCTGTTGTCCTTCGGGAGTGCTGCAGGAGGACACACGGGGATTTATGGAGGTTGGATGAGGAAAACGAAATAAAGAAAGTAAATCTGTGTTTTGTGATCAGTTTAATTTGACATGAACACGACAAACACGCTTTCTTGACAATCTTTGTGAGTAAAAAAACGTGTAGAAACAAAAACGAACAACGTGTGTTATTAGGGAAATAGCGAGCGGCGTTGATGCAGGATTGCGCATTCGCCGTGAGCGGTTCTGATACATTTTGGGTCGCAGCTGCTCGCAGCGCCACTTCAACAGTGCGATACCCTCACGAGGGACGAGCAAAATATTAAACATGCCAGAAGTCCGTGCGACCTCACGACTGCTGATCGGCAGCTGGTCACGTGGTATTAATCGCCTCTCGTAACCCCCTGTACACTACATGACCGCTCGGCGCAAAACTCGCCCCGATGTCGTGGATTCTCACTCAACTGGAAAATCGGCTCAAAAAAGTGAAAAAGTCGTACAGTGTACGCCCGGCTTAAGAGAGGGCCCAAACACCCTGCAGAGAAAAATCATTTTGGCTGCCTCCTGTTTCCATGATCTACAACAGAAGGGGGTCCAAAAAGTCCTGTGACTGGCACAGTTTAGATCAGTTGTCTGGAATGGTTTTACAATCGTGAAAGAAACGTTAGCGAGCTGACCCTCCTCGTTCTATGCCAAAACGGTTGGTGGAAATGAGGCTTAACAGTCTGTATCAAAGTGTGGTTTAATTACCATCTCAAGCCCTGATTCCTGCTGCTAACCTTAAAGTGGCTGATGATACACCTATCATCTTGAGGAGTCACCTCTGAAACTTGGGAAATCAACAGCGGTGACTCTCAGGGCTGATTCGTCTTCTTCCTGTACATTAATGGCTGCTCTCTGCAGACCCAGCAGTTAAACCCTTGAGTTAAACTAGTGAGTCTCCACATCAAAGGAAGGTTGAAGTTTGAGCATTTTGATCCCAGATCACTGCAGAACATGTTTAAATCTGATGTCTCTTTATGGATCTAATCTTTCTGCCCAAACAAAGCCTAAACACTTCAGTAATCACAGCGCTGGCCCATATGAGAGAGAGCCATTAGACCTTATTTCTCTGTTCTATTTCAGTCTTGCTGCACGTCATCATCCTTACACCTTTTTCTCACCTATCCTCTCTTGCACCCTCCCCTCTTCCTCATCAAAGAAAGCTGTAATCACATCTATTCAATAATAAAGATGAAACTGCCCTCCCCCTGGCACCTCCTTCTCCTTTTGTTATAGAGAGAACAAACAGCTTACCTCCTCACACGGCCAAGAGAAGAGCAATCATTTCAAACGAGGCCGACAGGAAGCAGAGGGGGTGGGAAGGGACAGTTGAGAAACAGCAAATTTAGTAAATGGCTGTGTGTGCGTGTGTGTGTGTGTGTGTGTGTGTGTGTGTGTGTGTGTGTGTGTGTGTAGCTGTAATTAGTGCAGAAACCTTTCTTGCCATATAGCAACAACTGAAAAGTTATAGATTGTTTCAAGCACAGCCACCAAAGGTTTAACTGAACACACACACACACACACACACACACACACACACACACACACACACACACACACACACACACACACACACTACAAGCCAAGGCTGCTGATTGTGTTTCTACATTTTACTGAGTCGTTTTTGCACCTGTGGTAGTTTGTCGCACAACGGCACCGGTTTTGCATGATTAATAATCTCAAAGTGCAATATTTAAGTACTTATCACCTTTTATGAATGAGGTTTTCAGAAACTTAGTTCTGACACAATGCATCCGTAAACAGCACTAAAAGGTTTTTGTCATTGAGGTCACTTTTTAAAAGTAAAAATACAAATTTCATTTAATAGAAGTGATCACCAACAGGCCAGAGCAAATCTCCACTCGGAACCGTGCAGCGTGTGACGGATGAAGTCGTCGCTTAGTGAAAAATCCAAGGTCTGAATATAAAAAAGCAGTGCATGTTTGTTTATTGTGGTAGCTGCAAAGGTAGACTGATGTCTCCTGACACTTTAATAGTGTGTTCTTTTGCCCCCGTGGAAAATGGAACTGTCGCAGAAAAGGCAGTCGTGCACAGCAGAGCTCACTCTAGCAAGAGGAAGGGACAGAATTGGACATAACCTAGGAATGGGAATGGGGGGGTGCAGCAAAGTAAGCCACGCTGTGATCTTGAGCGAAGACCTGAAGAGCTGTAAGAAATGAGATAGGACATCTTCATTTTGTTTTTAACTCTGCAGTGCAACTTGCTCTCTCATCCCCTCACTAACAGATGGATCTGGACTTTGAGATAATGACTTTGGTAATATTCTTTGCCTCAGGTGAGCTTTGAAAACCTGGTATTGGTGTTGGTTTCAAACCAGTGTCAGGATATGAAAAGTTGAGGCGAAATGGGATTTTCTATTTTAATTAGTCTGTTCTCCGCCTTGTTTGAGGGCCCCACCTGCATGGGGCTTGAAGTGAGATTATCTCTCAATTAAAGCTGTCATGAAAAGAGGAAGAAGGATGGCAAAGAGACAAAGTTAGGTTTAGCAGCTGAGCCCACAGGAACGTCGTGGACAGAAACACATCTCGTGTTACCCCTGTGTCAGTTCACCATTTATACTTACATTGGCTAAATGACGTGATTTTGAAGCAAAGTTCAAGATGCAGGTTGTGTGTTTGAATTATTTTCTGGGGTTTCTGTGGTTGCTTGTGTAAAATCAAAAGCGCCCCATGAGTTTCTGTGGCTTTTATCAACACTTACATGAGAACTGAGTGAAATGTTGTGGTTTTCTGTACCGATTATATGCAATAAAAACTCCGCCTTGGGTGATCAAAACTTTACATCATGTGGATGATGCTGTTTGTGACTGAACAATAAAGCAGACCCGTGTTACTTTAGTTCAGTGGTTCCCTCTCTTTTTCCTAGAGGACCCCTTGCCTGTGTCCAAGATAAACCAGAACCCCCAACCACACCTTCTACCCACATACACTGATTAATAGTGATTTATTACAGTCTTTATACAGTTATAACTGTTGCACAACTTTGGCCAGACTATTGGGTGTGTAATTGGGATTTCATAAATGTTGTTTTTACAAATATAATCTTGGTAACCTCACAACCTCAGCACAGACTAAGCTGTAGGGACCCTGCTCTGGGTTATGTGGGTAATACCAGGGGCGGCGTTAGGCCCGGCTACTTGGGCTGAAGCCCCGGATCTTTCATGATAAGCCCCGGATCTAAATCGCGGAAGTAACATGCAGTACCAAAGTCCAACAGAGAGGGCGCAGCTGGCAGTAGTTTGTATACAGCCTGCCTGAGCCTCCACCACTGAAGAAGAAGCCTTTCAGCAGCTGGCTTCTTCTACACTCTCTGCCTGAAACGCATGAGTGAAGATGGACATAAGGACGTTTTTTAGACCAAAAGTACAATGACAGAACCCCAGCTTTGATGAGACTGGTGCTGACTCAGGTTTGTGAGTCTTATTTGAAAATATTTGTTGTGCTGCTGGTTTGCCTAAAGTTAGCTTATCAGGTAACGTTGATGGAGAAAGAACGGGAATATTTACTATCATCTCACACTAAACACTAACAGGAACAATACTCTGCCCTGAATATGCTGAATATGTAGCTTCAGATAAAAAATTATGTGGTACAAGACATATACTGTATATATATGATGTTGACTAGTGCGTGTGCGCGCGCGTGCGCATGTGTTAAGCCCCGGATATTCTTCAGTCCTAAATCCGCCCCTGGGTAATACTGAGATGCTGTTACACATCCTGATGGATCTGGATTTGATGGAGCTGTAATTCCTTAGCAGCAATTTGATAAAATTCATGTCTTTGTAATTAATCATTGAAGCGTTCTATGACCGCGTCCACCTTAGAAACTCAGCTGGTTCAGCTCTACCATTTCTGGGATCTCCTCTAGAGACCATCCAACAGTGGTGGGCGTGGCCAACCTTGCAGACCTGACAGGCTGGATTCACAGTTTTATTGTCTGTATTGATCACATCCTTCGGGGAAAAAAGCTGATGAAGACAAGTCACATCTTGAAAGGCTTCAAGAGGAAGACTTTAGTCGAAAGACAGTCAAAACGCCTGAAAGTAAAATATACTTCATTCTGCTGTTATAGTTAGTGGGTTAGTTAGTTTTTCCGATCGACATAAATATACTGGACATCTCCTTTCCATAGGCTCCAATATCACGTTTTTGAGGCCAAATGGGAGGTGGCCACCACCGCCATTTTGACCGTGTCACAGGTTCCGTCAAGCCCAGACAATTCCACAAAAGGGAAGAGAGGTGGAGCTGAGGGTGTGGCTGTAAGGCTGGGATCAACTGAGGACACCCAGTCAAACTAGCTACAAGCTAACCTGAAGCTAACCCTGGCTAACCCAAAGCTAACGTGGAGGTGGGAGCTAAGCTAACAGAGGTAGCAACCTAGCTACAACCAGAGTTAACTGTGCACAACACCAGAGCTTCTGAGTCAGAGATACGCCGGGCTGACCGCTGGGTAAAGCCAGGTGGAACACAGAGGTCTCCGAGAGCTCCACAGGCCGGCAGCCGCACAGCAGACAAGCGCTGCTGCGATCTGAGACGCGCAGAGCTGCTGCTGGGGAGAACCGGGTGGAAAGGTTTCCATCTCAGAGCTCCACAAGCCGGCAGCCCGGCGCATCAAACAGAAGCCGCGATCAGACAGAGATGCGCCGAGCTGCGGGGAGGGGAGAACGGGTGGAAAACATCGGTCTCCCGAGAGCTCCACAAGCCGATAGTCGGAACCCAGCTCCACCAACATTATATTTCAATCCATTTTCTAAAGTGCAGCATTATGTTAAATGCACTGGTTTTTACCCTATTACATTTAAATTTCATGGTTAAACAGTACATGTTAAAATCTAAGCTCAGCTCGGCAGTGACCTAAAATACATAAATATAATTTTACTTACCCAAAAAAATGAAGTGGAGATTCCTTGGACATTCTATTAGTGCAATTAATGCCACAGCAAGTCATTTTGTCCAACAATTGCACAAATAATATCCAAAACAGAATATACAAACACAGAGACTCAAAATCCCGGAGCAGTTTCCAAGCCAGACCGAGGCTCTACTGAGGCCTTTCCACGGAGCTAGCTCTGTGGTCACGTGGGTCTGAGGCGGCGGTCACGTGTGTCGGACGCTCATTAATTATACAGAATTTTAGGCTTTTAATACACTTAAACAGAAGAGTGAGAAAAATTTTCACCCCCCTCAGAGTTGTCATGAGTGTAAACTAGATAATTTAAACAAAAAACATGTTTTGGTACCAGGCTGTAAACATGTTTATTTCTGCTGTGAAATTGGTATTTTTAACATGGGAGTCAATGAGGATTTGCTCGCTTCTGACACCAGCCCCCAGCGGATGAGGGTGGAACTGCAATTTTTGGTACTTCCGGGTTTGACTCATTGTGACTCCATTGTGGGGCTTGGTTTTTCCACATCCTGTCTGGCTATAAGCAAAGCCTTAGAGAGAGAAAGCACACACCCACCAACGCTCCAGCTCCAGTCCAGAGGAGTGGTGTGTTTGGAGGGGTTTTACGTCCCTTACCTTTAATTTTAATATCAGTGATCCTATAAAAGTTCTTACATTCATACAGAATCTTGACATCTGCAGGAAATCTCAGAGAAAGTTGTTACAGTGCTAGCATTAGTTTGGTACGTGATAAATAAATTCCTGATCACTTTAATATGAATTTTATTTTATAGCCTCCCCATCACCCCACCAGTCCACCACCAGCTTTTACTCCATCCCTGACCTCACCTGCAGCTTCCACCAACCTGCTTGTTGCTCCTAATAAATCATGAACAGTTCCTCTGAAAACATGAAGATGGACCTGAATGCAAAGGCAGCAGTGTGACCTGTAACTGTTTAGCCACTGTTCTACAGTTATTTATTTATGCTGATATTTTGTCACACATTTCTTTTTCTGTCTTCAAGTAAAGATTCTAATCCCAGTTTGACCTCTAATGATGAATTACTGATATTAAACAGATGCAGTAATTACCAACATTGTAAAGGTTCTGTTGCTCAGACGTCCTGATTCAGCTCTGGTTATTCTGGAAGATGGTGTTACCATGGTGATCCTGAGCGTGTAACAAACTTCAGCAGGTTATAGAAGTCAGCATAATAACTCGTGCTCATGATCACGTTTTACTTTACTGACGATGTCCCAGTTTATGCTGCTGCTGTCTGTTAAATGATCTACATCTCTAACTAAACGAGCTACGGCCGTCTCAGAATAAAAACAGCTTTTCTCTGGTTGAGATGGTTTTGTAACTGGAGTTAGAATGAGTTACAGAGCTGCACGGACAAAGGAAGTTCAAAATGTGTCTTAAGAAGATATGTTGGTCCTCTACTCAATAGAATTTATTTTGAACTCAATCTCCGAATAATTTACACAACTCTAAACATAAATATTTAAAAATGCACTGAATAAGTTAAAAAGCTGAATCAGACAGAAACAGGACTGTTTAAACCCACTAAAACAGGCCGCAAATAATAAGCTAACTGCAGTTAAAACTACGACCAGCCGGTTAACACGATAAATTAATTAAACCTGGCTACAAGAAAAATCACTATTGACTTATTTTGGTTTGAGGCAGTGAGCTAACGCTTCACAATGCCAAAATCTTGTAATTTCATCAACTTACCAGAGGAAAAAAGCTCCAAAACAGAGAATGGACAGTGTTGAATGGTGGAACTATCGGTGTTTGGAACTATCCGAAGCTCCATGGCCAACATTATTTCTATATTCCATTCTTTCACCAAAGCCTATGGGAGCTTCTTTGTTACATTCGTACTGTGTTTGTAATCCAATTCCATTTTCTTTTATTCTTCATTATATACAGAGTATATAAGGGTTTCTGGTTACCATTGTTGACATGTTTCGCCGTTTCACTATCGCCTTCGTCAGAGCAACTGCCAGATGTTGGTGGCGTCACTTCCTTTTATCTGCGGGCAGCGGATAGCCACTCTGGTTTGGGTCAGCCACAAAAATGGACAAATGCAGACTACAGCATATTATTAAAACAGCAGGAAAAATCATTGGTGCCCAACTGCCCTCTGTCCAGGAACTGTACATCAGCAGGACCAGGAAAAAGGCAGTGAATATTGTCCAAGATGCCACACATCCTGCATCTACTCTCTTCCATCTCCTCCCATCTGGCAGACGCTATAGATCATTGTACACAAAAACTACCAGACACAAGAACAGTTTCTTTCCTTCAGCCATTTCTCTCCTGAATCTGTAGATTCTTTTACCATCCTTTTACTATAGTTTTTAATACTAATTCAGTATGCTTATGGGTATGTGTGTGTGTGTGTGCGTGTGTGTGTGGGTATGTATATATGTATATAGGTGTGTGCGTAAATGAACATGTGTGTGGGTATACATGTTCTTATGTGTTTTTAGGTATTTTTATTCTCATTTATTATGGTTGTTGTATGTTTTAGAGAGCGAACATCTACCGAAGACAAATTCCTTGTAAATGTAATTTTACTTGGCCAATAAATCTGAAATCTCATGGGACACGGTGATCACCAGAGAAGGCGCGGGCACCAGAGGGCGATAAAAGGAAGTGATACTACCAACATCTGGCGGTTGCTCTGATGAAGGCGATAGTGAAACGTCGAAACATGTCAACAAAGGCAACAGACCCGTATCGCTCTGTGTTTGGTCATCCGGTGGAGAGAAACATGGCGTAGACAAGCTGTTGCAGGCTCTTCCGTTTTTAACCAGTAAAGTAATACTTTTCTAAGTCAGTCCCGACCCAAAGCTGCACCCTGCGACTTGAACCTACCTGCTCCAACATTATGGCTTCTGGAACTAGATAAGCGAAGTAAAAATATGTGAAAAAAGATGATGCTTCTGCTTCAGCTAGCCAGGTTAGCATGGCGGCTATTGCTAGCCTGCTAGAGGAACACCGCCGGTCCCTATCAGAGACGCTGTCTGCTGGCATGAAGACAGCTCTTGTGTCCCTTGAAAACAAATAGGATAATGTACAGATGGCAGTTTCTGATCGTGGGGTACGAATTGGGGACCTGGAGGCCAATGCTAACTCGACTGACGAACGGCTGCAAACACTCGAAACCGCTCTCGCTAGCTTGTCCGATGCTTATACTAGGCTGAAGGCTAAAAACACTGATCTGGAGGGACGCATCTGCCATAACAATATTAGGATTATTGGCTTACCAGAATCTAAAGAAGGACCTCAGCCATCGATTTTCTTTTCCGGAGTGTTAAAAGAAATCTTCGGGGACCAGGTGCTGCAGACCCCACCCGAGCTGGATCGGGCACATCGCACCCCCATCCCCAAGCCACGACACGGAGACATACCCAGGCCCGTAATCATCTGTTGTCACCAACACCAAGTCAAAGAACTGATTAGAATAGAATAGAATAGAATATCCTTTATTGTCACTGTACACACTCGTACAACGAAATTTGGAAGCCACTCCCGGGTGAAAGTTGAAAGAAATACATGACACTTAACAATTAAAATTCAATCAGGACAAATACTTCCCCTAAAAGAAATACACAACACTACAATAATTAAAATTCAGTCTGGACAAATCCTTACTTCATAAATTGTATAAAATTAGAACCATGCAGCTTGTGTAGTTCCATCAGGGCTACACCTGCAAACATTATATAAAATAAGAACATGTGCTTTCAAATTAGCGCGTTCTTTTTGTTGTTAACAGCCATGATAGCCCTGGGAAAAAAACTGTCTCTGAAGCGGTTTGTCCTGGTCCTCTGGGATCTGTACCGACGACCCGATGGCAACAGCTGAAACAAGTGGTTCCCAGGATGGAACTTGTCCTTAATGATGTTGGAAGCCCTGCTGAGATAACGGGGGTGTGCTAAGTCCTCCAGGCTGGGCAGCGAGCAGACAATGATCCTCTGGGTGGAATGTATAACCCTCTGAATCACTCTCCTGTCTGCAGCAGTGCACCCTGCATGCCAAATAGTTATCCCGTATGCTAGGATGCTCTTAATAATGGCTCTGTAGAATGCCACCAGCAGTCTCTCCTCCAGGTTATTCCTCCTGAGTACCCTCAGAAAGTGGAGACACTGCTGAGCCTTTTTTGATACTGCCGTAGTGTTAGCAGATCAGGAGAGGTCATCAGAGACCATGACACCCAGAAACCTCATGGAGTGAACTCTTTCCACACAGTCCCCCTGGATGTAGAGAGGGTCTGGATCAGCTTTGTTCCTTCTGAAATCCAAGATGAGTTCTTTGGTTTTTTTGGTGTTCAAAAGGAGGTTATTTTCTGAACACCAGGTAGTCAGTCTGTTGACTTCATCTCTGTAGTTTGACTCATCCCCTCCAGAGATGAGCCCAACCACGGTGGTGTCGTCCGCAAACTTTATGAAGGTGTTAGAGAGATGGATCGGAACACAGTCCCATGTATAAAGTGTGAACAGGAGAGGACTCAGTACACATCCCTGAGGAGATCCAGTACTGAGGGTGATGTTACTGGACTGATGAGGGCCAAGTCTGACAGACTGCGGTCTGTTTGTGAGAAAATCCTTGATCCAGCGGCAGATACAGTTGGAAAATCCCAAATGAGCCAATTTCTGGACCAGGAACTCTGGAATGATGTGGTTAAATGCTGAGCTGAAGTCTAAGAAAAGCATTCTCACATAGCTTCCCTGGTGCTCCAGATGGTCCAGCGCAGTGTGAAGTGCTATGTTGATAGCATCATCTGTAGATGGATTAGCCCTGTAGGCGAACTGATGTGGATCTAGGGTAGGTGGCAAACTACCCCTGATGTGCTGGCAGACCAGTTTTTCAAAGCACTTCATCACAATAGGAGTGAGTGTAATCGGCCTGTAGTCGTTCAGAGTGATTATCCGGGAGGCTCGTAAAAGAAAGAACAAACTGAATTACCGTGGCACACCAGTCCGCGCCTACGAGGATTAATGCCCAGAAGTTCTGGAACAACATGCGGCATACCGTGATGTCATGGCCAAACTGTACTGTGGCGGATTCCTCCCGTCCCTGCTCTACCCAGCAAGACTACAGATCATGAAAAAGGATGGGAGTAAACATCATTTAACATCTGTGGATGAAGCCTGCGCATTTGCGAACACCACTTCACCTTCATAAACTGTAAGCGGTTTTACACTCCAAGTTTAGAGTCATTCCTCAGTCTTTTATTTTTATGACTGACAATAGAACCCAGAGAGGACAGGTTTTATTACTATTATTATTATTTTTATTTTTACTGTTAGGCCATTTCCTATGCCTGGCTTAGCTTAATTAATCAAACCAGTAAATTGTCTAACGGTATACTTCCAAGTCCCTGCATGTTCTCTGGTTAGGTATTCTTTCGTAGTGCTTTTTGAGGAGCAGTTAAATAATCATTTACTTAGGGTGGCTAAAAATCGGGCCGTGAGGAACTGTTGGAGGGAGAAGCCAAAGGAGAAAGTAGAATGATCAAGAACTGGAAGCTATGTGGGGCCACCAAGTTAATTGGTTGGAATTTTTTATCCAGAGGTGGGGGTTGGGGTGTGTGTGTGTGTGTGTGTGTTTGGTTTTTCTTTTTTTTTTTTTTTTTTTTGTTTGTCCTTGTCCTGTCATGTTGTGAGGGTGGAGATGGTGGACCAAGTGTGGTGGAGGGTTCCGGAGGCAGGAAAGCAGGCACGGATGAAAAAATAAAAATGGTTTAATGGTGGAACGGTAGACGGGACAAAACACACATGAACAAAACAATGATCCGACAAAGACAGCAACAAGGAGGGAGGTATAAATACACAGGGAAATCAGAAACACATGGGCAGAGTAATGAGGGACAGGTGAGAACAATAGTCCGGGTTAATAATAAGGTTAATAAAGGCAGGAGAGACACAGTCAGGGAGGCTGGGGCAGATCATGACAGTACACCCCCCCCCCCCCCCCAAGGGGCGGATACCAGAAGCCCACAAGCCACATAGCACAGGAGACTGGGAACACTTGACTTGACTCGGGACGGGAACACTTGACTCGGGACAGGGACTCGAAGACTTGACAGGAAACACTTGACTCGGGACAGAGACTCGAAGATTTGACAGGAAACACTTGACTCGGGACAGGGACTCGAAGACTTGACAGGAAACACTTGACTCGGGACAGGGACTCGAAGACTTGACTGGACAGGAAACACTTGACTTGACTTGACTGGACTGGAAACACTTGACTTGAATGGACTGGAAACACTTGACTTGACTGGACTGGAAACACTTGACTTGACTGGACTGGAAACACTTGACTGGACTGGAAACACTTGACTGGACTGGAAACACTTGACTGGACAGGAAACACTTGACTTGACTTGACTGGACAGGAAACCAACTGCAGCAGCAGGTGTGGGACCCAGCAGGAACTGCAGCAGCAGGCATAGGACCCAGCAGGAACTGCAGCGTGAAGGGCCTGCAGGCATAGACCCTGCAGGCGTGGACCAGGAAGTGGGACGAAACAGCATGAGCGACGCGAGGGAACCAGGAGCGGTAGCAGGTACTCGACCACAGTTCTGAGCAGGTGCACACCATGATCGACAGGATCCACAGGCAGGCTCGGGTGAAGGGAAGCAGACTACGGAGCAGGAAGACCAGCCCTACCACCCTGGAGAATGATGGCGTGCATAGGAGTTTTTACCTCCATCAGAGAACTCCAGGAACCGCAGCTTCCGTGAATAAACAGGACGGGGCAGAACAGCAGGAGAGGAGAAAAGACCCTGACCACCCCGGAAACTGATAGGGTGCGCCAGGATCACCCAGGGGGCTCGACCACCCCGAGAACAGGTAGGATGCGCCGAAAACACAAAACTCCAGGCCGGAATCTCCCTCCGCTGGAACGGGGAAAAAAATCCTCCAGAAAAACAGGTGTTAACTCACCACATGTCCAGGTTTGGTCGGATCATTCTGTCATGTTGTGAGGGTGGAGATGGTGGACCAAGTGTGGTGGGGGGTTCCGGAGGCAGGAAAGCAGGCACGGATGAAAAAATAAAAATGGTTTAATGGTGGAACGGTAGAGACGGGACAAAACACGCATGAACAAAACAATGATCCGACGAAGACAGCAACAAGGAGGGAGGTATAAATACACAGGGAAATCAGGAACACATGGGCAGAGTAACGAGGGACAGGTGAGAACAATAATCTGGCTTAATAATAAGGTTAATAAAGGCAGGAGAGACACAGTCAGGGAGGCCGGGGCAGATCATGACATGTCCTGTACATCACTTCAATGATCTTGGTAACTGAATCAAGAATAGGTTATGTAGCTCATTAAAAATTCTAAAATTCATAGCTACCGGATAATTTCATGGAATATCAGGGGAGTTAAAAGTATAGTGAAGAGAAATAAAGTGCTTTCACACCGAAAGCAATTGGAGGGAGATATCTTCTTTCTTCAGGAGACCCATCTTAAGACTTCAGAGGTCGTTCGTCTTAAAAAAAAACCTGGATGAGTCATTTATTTCACTCTAAATTCTCGGCAAGGGCTAGAGGGGCGGCTATCATTATCGGTAAAAACGTTGCATTCGAACTAATAAACACTGTTGAAGACTCAGATGGACGCTTTGTGATCGTTTCTGGGACACTTTATGATATCCCAGTCATATTAGCAAGTGTGTATGCTCCTGTATGGGATGATAGTACATTTATTTCCCAGCTCTTTGCTCCTTTCCCGGACATGGAGAAACAATTCCTGATCATTGGAGGGGATTTTAACCTCTTAGGTGTGTTCTTGCTGTGCGTTATTTCTAATTCCATGTTGTCATTCTTTTTTAAAACACAGAAACGGTTTTGTTACCTGTTTTTGACGCTACGTTTCGCCAACGGCTGCCGGCTTCTTCAGGCTGACGCTGATGGTGGCGTGTCACTTCCTTCTTCGTTTATCTGCGGGCAGCAGAGGACGTTGTCGCCCTCTACTGCCCGCTCTCCCCTCTCCGGCGATGCAGTCCTATGTGTGGTCCAGCATGTAAACTCCGTCGTCCCTATTCATGGTCCCACATCCACATCTCCTTATCTCGATTGCTTCCTTGATCAATCTTTTGTATTTTTGTTGTTCAGTGGTTATGATCCGTGTGCTGTCCCAGTCCATTATATGGTTTTCTCTTAACCACTGATCTGTTACGGCTGACTTTTTTTATTGTACTTTCTGCCTCTTCTTTTGCTGCTCTTGTGTGTTTTCGATTTGCCTCTTTCTTGCACTCCTTTTTGTGTTCTATTGTTCGTGTGTTGAGTTGGCGTCCGGTTTCTCCTATGTATGTTTTATTGCAGAGTTTGCATGGGATTTCGTAAATGACTCCAAATTTTTGTCCAGCTGATATTTTGTCTTTTGGGTGTACTAGTCTGTTTCTAACTGTTGTATATGGTTTTGTTGGTGTGTTTACGTTGTGATTTTTCATTTGTTGCTCTTATTTTTTCCGTTATGCCTCTGATGTATGGTAGGGTTATCACTGGTTTTGGTTCTTGTCTTTCTGGGTTTCTGGTTCTTTTTTTGGGCTGTTCTTTGCTTTCTGTTTTTGTTTGTCGTTTTCCTTTGTTTATTGCCCATGCGGGTATCTGCAGGTCTTTAAAGCGTGTTGTATGTGTTTGTCTTCTTTTTTTTCGGTCTTTTTCTTCTGTTATTATGTTTGCTCTGTGATATAATGTTCTGATTACTGACATTTTGTGTATGGTAGGGTGTTCTGATGTCCATAATAGATATTGGTCTGTGTGTGTTGGTTTCCTGTATGTGTTTATGTTTAGGGTCCTGTCAGTCTGTCTGGTGATTTTCATATCCATAAAAGCTATGCTGCCTTCTGTTTCTAACTCATGAGTGAATTTTATGTTGCCCGTGTCGTCAATGTTGTTTAAGTGTTGTGATAGTGTTTCTGTTTGACCTTTTGGTATGATTTCCAGTATGTCGTCCACGTAGCGTTTCCATAGTTTTATTTTGCAGTTTGGGGGGGCGGTGGCTATTAGGGTTGTCATGGTAACCGGTATAGCGGTAAACCCCGGTAAAAAAGTTGACAATAAAAATAACCGTCCAGTTTTTAAAAAACTATATTATCTCGGTGGGTTTACCGTGGCCGCGGTTTCGGCGCGATGACCCTTACCAGCCACCATCGCTTCAGCTGAAGTTCCCGCTGCGCGCACACGCACTTTTTAATTTGCAACGGCACCAAAACTTTGAAGCTGTAATAATGGCCGAAGGAGGCGACGGCAGCGCCCAGGACATCCATCAGCCCTCAAAGAAGACTAAATCGGAAGTATGGGCATATTTGGGATTTCTGAAAAATGCTGAGGGACAGTTAATAGAAGACGGCTATCCCGTTTGCAGAACGTGCAGGAAACAAGTGTCTGCAAAAGGCAGCAACACTTCGAATCTCATGGCACATCTGCGTGACCATCACCCACGTCTCCACAGCCAGTGCAAGGTAAGATAACATTAGCATTTTAGCTTAAATGCATGACGTGAGGACTTTTGGTTGACGGAGAATGCAACGAGTCACTATATACTGCAGCCGCAGCGCCCTCTGCCAGCATTTAAACCGTGTCACGGACACCCTGTTGCTGGATGAAGCATCTTATTTGTTGATGATGAAGAGAAATATACAATTAGTTCCTTGTCATGGATTTGTTTACTTATTCAATGCCATTTATACTTGAACATTTGGATTTGATTACATAGTGTAGTAGTTATTTTAGTAATTTGTTTAAAGTGGCTATTTATTTTAAATACATATTTTTTAAGGTTGACTTGTACAGCGCTCAAGTCAAGTGTGGACTGGAGTTTTAGATTTTCATTTTGATAATGAAGAAAACAAGTATATGAGAAAACAAGTGGTGTTTCTTTGATTTGTTTACATATTGTTTATGTTTTGAATGTTTGGATTTGTATCATTTAAACCTGCACTGACTACTGTAACAAGTTCCAGAAAAATAAGCTATTTGTTCCTTTACTTGTGAAAAGTTGCACTTTTGCTAAGGCTTTGTGTTATTTTAGGTTTAATAAACACTGTTAAACCTTTTCAGAACTATTTCAGTTTGTGTAGAACAGGACTGTCAATGCTTTCTGAACATATGCAACACCGTTTAAAAAATACCGCGATAATACCGAAAACCGTGATAATTTTGGTCACAATAACCGTGAGGTTAAATATTCATACCGTGACAACCCTAGTGGCTATGGCTTTTTGTTCTAGGTCTTCCATGAAAAACTCGCACAGGGTGGCTGATAACGGGTTACCTATGGCGAAGCCTTCCAGTTGTTTGTATATTGTGTCATCGTATGTGAAGTAAGTGGAGTTAGCTACCAGTCCTATCAGTTGTGCTATGTCATCTGCTGTGAGGTTTGTTCTTTTGTGTAAAGTCTTGTCCTGTCTGATTCTGTTAACTACTATGTCTATGTTTTTTTGGGTTGGTGTTTTTGTGAACAGAGATGTGACGTCATGTGATATGAGTATGTCGTTGTCTTCTATTGTAATTTCCTTTAGTTCTTTTGCCAGTTCTATGCTGTTTTTGCAGTGTTGGTCTGTATTTCCTAATAACGGGCTGATGATTCTGCTGATATCTTTTGCCATGTTGTATGTTGGTGTACCTATGCTGTCAACTATTGGTCTAAGTGGGGTGTTTTGTTTATGTATTTTTGGTGTTCCATATATTCTTGGTGTTATGTTCGCCATGGGAATCCAGTGTTTATACATTTTTTCTGTTATTTTGCCTTTTTCGTGCAGTGGCTTCAATAATTTTTTCATGTTTTCTTAATGTTTTCTGTTGGATCTTTTTTAAGTATTTTGTATGTATTTTGTCCTCTAGCGTATGTTTCATCTGTTGTTTATATTTTTCTCTGTCAATTACCACTGTGGTTCTTCCTTTGTCCGGTAGAATAATTATCTGTTCATTTTTGGATAAAGCTGTCATGGCTGATTGTTCTTCTTTTGTAATATTGCTGTGTTGAATTTGGCTGTTTTTTAATATCCCAACTATGTTATTTCTAAGTTCTGCTTTCTTTCCCTCATCTGTGATCTGTTGACATGCTAGTTCTGTTGATACAATAAATTCATCCTATGGTATTTCTTTTGGAGTGACTGCAAAGTTTAAACCTTTCTTTAATATGCTTTCTTCAGTTTCTGTTAGTTTGTATGAGTTTGGTGTGGAGTTACCTTGTATTTCTCCCCTCTTTTTCTTGTTTATGAGTTTGTTTAGCTTCTCTATGTGTCTTTCTTTTACTTTTGTGAACTCTTTTTCCTGTTTTTCCATGATGTGTCCTTTAATTAGTTCCTCCATTTGTTTATCGAGTTTGTAATTCCTTTTCAAGTTCAGGTGTCCTCTTTCCAGTTCGTCCTCCACACGCCTCTGTTTGGTTATGACGTTCCTTATCCTCTCCTTGAGCAGTGCTCTCGGTGCTCTTTCTATTATACTTTGTGCTGTCTTGGTCCGGATCGGTGTTTTCAGCTGTAGGCTTATGGGTGTGATGTTTTCATCCCGGCATCTTAAACAAAAGCGAAGGTGGTTTCTTAGATGTGCGCGTTTCTGGTGTAATCGTTCCAAATGGCGGAAGTCCTTCGTTCCTTGGTGTCCGTATTTCTCTTTGAACATCTTAGGTGTGTTCTTGCTGTGCGTTATTTCTAATTCCATGTTGTCGTTCTTTTTTAAAACACAGAAACGGCTTTGTTACCTGTTTTTGACGGTACGTTTCGCCGACGGCTGCCGGCTTCTTCAGGCTGACGCTGATGGTGGCGCGTCACTTCCTTGTCCGTTTATCTGCGGGCAGCAGAGGACATTGTCGCCCTCTACTGCCCACTCAGTTAGAAACAGACTAGTACACCCAAAAGACAAAATATCAGCTGGACAAAAATGTGGAGTAATTTACGAAATCCCATGCAAACTCTGCAATAAAACATACATAGGAGAAACCGGACGCCAACTCAACACACGAACAATAGAACACAGAAAGGAGTGCGAGAAAGAGGCAAATCGAAAACACACAAGAGCAGCAAAAGAAGAAGCAGAAAGTACAATAAAAAAGTCAGCCGTAACAGATCATTGGTTAAGAGAAAACCGTATAATGGACTAGGACAACACAAGGATCATAACCACTGAACAACAAAAATACAAAAGATGGATCAAGGAAGCAATCGAGATAAGGAGACGTGGATGTGGGACCATGAATAGGGACAACGGAGTTTACACGCTGGACCACACATGGGACTGCATCGTCGGAGAGGGGAGAGCGGGCAGTAGAGGGTGACAACGTCCTCTGCTGCCCGCAGATAAACGGAGAAGGATGTGACACGCCACCATCAGCGTCAGCCTGAAGAAGCCGGCAGCCGTCGGTGAAACGTAGCGTCAAAAACAGGTAACAAAACCGTTTCTGTGTTTTAAAAAAGAACGACAACATGGGATTTTAACCTCATTCAAAATCCAAATTTGGACAGATCCTCTTGTAAACAGACCACTGTATCTATCTCTGCCACTGTTTTAAAGGCTTTCACTAGCCAACAGGGTCTGAGCGATCCCTGGAGAACTATCAACCCTATTGTTAAAGCCTTCTCTTATTTTTCGCATGTACACCAGACATACCGTAAATCCTCTAATACAGGCCCGGGCCTGTATTTGACTCAAGCTCATCAAGCTCCAGGCCTTTATTGGAAGGAGGGCCAGTATTAGAGGCAGGCCTCTATTTCTATTTGAGCAAAATGAACTAATGGTTCGCTGGAGTTTTTGACAATTAAAATTGCGCCCACATTTTCAAAGTTAAACACATTTCTTTTAACAGCGGTAGTTTCTGCTTCAGCCCTCTCCCCCCTCCCCCTGCGCAGCGGCTGCAAACTCACTGATGCGCCTGCAGCCTCTCGGAGTTCCTGCTGCTCTAAACATTAAAATAATTATTTCATTTTCTGTTCCTCACTTCTGATGACCTTCAATGGTGTCTGTTTGTTGCAACAGCAGGTACAAAAACTAACTTGTTTTTATTTGACTATTTTTCTGTCCTGCCTGTTTATTATCTTCCTGCATCTCCTCTCAATCCTAAAGAAAAACTGCTACCTGGGTTCATATATATTCACCTCATGAGTTACCTTTGAACTGCACTTCTTAAAGATCTATCGACCGCTAAAACAGCGGAGCGCTTGCTGTTTGGCGGCTGTATCAGTGATTAGTGCGTCGGAGGACAAGGTGATGCGCGCAGCGCCCCGCTCCACAGCATGCAGCGAAACACATCAGGTGCAAATAAAAGACAGAAAACATTAAAGGAAATGAACTGACATGAACGATCGCGTGTTAAATTAGTTTTTGAGGTGGCGACACCTGATTGTTACTGTGGCCGTGCTCAGGAGGCAGATCTACCGACCGCGAAAACAGCTGAGCGCTCCCTGCTGTGATCTGTGCGTCGGAGGACAAGGTGAAGCGCCCCGCTCCACAGCAGCGATCCACATCAGGCGCAACTAAAAGACAGAAAACATTAAAGGAAATGAACCGACATGAACGATCGCGTGTCAGTACCTACGGTCCGGCACAGCGCGTTGCTGATCACAGAGAATGTGATCATACGATAATTCAATAGGGAGCGTGGTTTCACAGACGCGGAAGTGATAGCGTCGGTGCTCTAGGAAACCCCCGAGCGTTCGAGCGTCAACGAAGTGACACGGAAATGCCGGGCTTTCCAGAAGTAAGTAAGATAACTTACTATGAGCTGATAGTTCGTTGGATTGATCGGTAGGTTGGAAACTCTGATCGTGAATCTGAAGAAACGATGACTGAGTGGTGAGCTGGAAAGGCGACTTCCGTTTATAGCCGCGGTTTGTGACGTAGGTGCGACGTGGAGGGAATCCCCGCGAGGGGTATGCTGGGAGTCCCTACTTCGCGCATTTTCACCTATCGCGGCCAGGTCTGGAACGCATCTACCACGATAAACGAGGGATTACTGTAGTTCATACACCCCTTACTGCTGCTCCCCAGAGTGTTCTGCAGCATAATCAGCACGTTCTCTTTGAACTTGATAGTGTAATGACCTGGCTGGGGTTGTAAGCCAGGTGCATTCTGGGTATTGTGTTATATGTGTTTCCTATTGTTCTGCTAGTTCCTATGTGCTGATTTGCGTGTTGTGTGAGTGTTATGTAAGCCACAGGGAAGGTGATGTGTGTTCTGTGGAGCGGGTTGAATTAGCATGGTTAACTGACACCGTGACTCTGTGTGGTAGGAGCGTGATAGAGGATCATGTCTGTAGCGTTACAAAGCATTGAAGAAAAAGCCTAAAATAAGTCTGCGTGAACTTCTACTGCCTCTTGCTGGTTGATTTGGGGACTACAACCCTGCCGCTGGGACGCTCGTACTTGCTTGTTACCACATTCCATCCGGCCACAATAAGAGACCGGCCATTATTTGCCTCCGCTGACTCTGACACCGGCCAGAATTGGAGACCCGGCCTTTAATTGAATACCGGCCTGTATTAGAGGATTTACGGTATTCGAGAATTGATTTTTTTCCTTGTCGACGATAGGTTACATAAATGGATATCCTCCTGTAAATATCATAGTATAGTGATCTCGGATCATGCTCCCACGTTAATAGATTTAAACTTCCCTAATTGTACTCCACCTCGTACCCAGTGGAGGCTGTCCCATTTTATAATGGCGAACACAAAATTTAAAGAATTTCTTAAAAATGAAATTAAGTTTTTTTTCTGTTAAATGACATTCCTAACACTCCGAGATGCACATTATGGGAGGCTTGTAAAGCATGTTTACGAGGGCAAGTGATATCTTTTTCTACTCAACAGAAAAAACAGGACAATGAGAGGATAAATTGGCTTTCAAATAAATTAAAGGAAATAGATGCACAATACTCTGTCCTTCCTTCACCCATTTTGTATGATCCACGTGTGAAATATCAGGTGCAATTTGAGCTTCTATCAACATCGAAAGTTGAAGCCCAGCTGTTGAGAACAAGACAACGCTATTTTGAGATGGGAGATAAAGCAGGTAAGCTGCTAGTGTATCAGGCCAGAGCGGCAGCTCTTTCAAGAGTAATCCCCAGGATCAAATTGCCCTCAGGAGAAATAACAGCTGACCCAATACTGATAAATCATTCATTTCATAATTTTTATGTGTAGCAAGATGAAACAAGCCTGCTCCAAATTAGGTGAGTTGGCGCATGCCTGCTTCCGTACTCATGAGTGCGCTGTGGGTATAAAAGGGAGCTCTGCTCACTGTTGGAGCATGCTAAGGAAACGCTACATTCTGGTGTCAGCTGCCGTCTTTAGACTGTGCCTCAGTAGGTGATTGGCTCTGCTTTGGTGGTATGTACTCTACTGGCTAATCAATTAGTTTAAGGAGATTCGTGCTCAAACTATATTGTGCAGTCAACAGCTTGGGCATTTGGTTATTTTGTGCTGGGCGTGACGATACCGCTCATCCCAGAGTGAACTGAACATTGGAGAAGAGGTATGTAGCTCCTCCAGGGGACAGCATGTGAGTTGAACTAATCCAGCTCAAGCTCTATGTGTTACAACTCGGACAGGCTGCCGGGCGGGGAAGCTTCCTTGCAGCCTAGGATGATACTAGTTGGTGGACTGGTAGGTGTGGGCCTCACCTTCTCCAGACTTGGTCAAAAATATAAGTGTTAACTTGTACCTTTTCCCTGTTTCCTTTTAGATTGTGCTCTGTGGTCTGGCAGTTGGCGCCGCTGTTTCACTTATTTATTTGATTCGTTCAGTTTTCCACTTTCTGACGCGTCAGCTTGAGGAAGTTTGCAGCCGCAAACTAAACGTAGCGGGAAAACAGGTAAACAAAACTGCTCTGTGTTTTAAAAAAGAACTACAGCATGGAATTCCCTAACCTTGTTCCGCCACACCTCGTAAACGTATACAACGGATCTTTCAGCAGGGGCAAATTGCCTTCAACCCAACTGAAGCCAATATCTCACTTATATAAATAAAGAAAAGATCCTCTTGAATGCAGCATTTACTGACCTATTTCTCTTTTAAATGTGGACCAAAACATTTTAGCCAAGGTATTGGCGACGCGCCTGCAGAAAGCTCGCCCTAAAATAATATCGGCTGATGAAACTGGATTCTTGCCCGGAAGAAGTTCATCATTTAATGCTAGATGAGTCTTTGAAATTATTGGATCATCTGAATCTGGTACACCGGAGGTTATCATCTCAATGGATCCGGAAAAAGCCTTCGATAGAGTTGAATGGCGATACTTGTATTTTGTTGTGGCTAAGTTCGGTTTTAGTTCAGCTTTCATAGCCTGGATTAAACTACTTTATGACTCCCCTGCTGCTTGTAGTCTAACAAACGGCCAAAGATCACCCCCTCTGAATTTAGACAGGGATGTCTCCTCTCCCCACTGTTATTTGCATTGGCAATATAACCATTGGCCATTTGACTCAGACAGGACAATGGTGGAGGGCATTAACAGAAATGAAATTACCCACAAATTATCTCTCTATGCCGACGATTTGATATTGTTCATCTCTAACCCTACCTCATCTATACCAGTTATTATAGAAATTTTAACTTTGTTTGGCAGGTACTCCGGGTACAAATTAATTTTTGAGAAAAGTGAGCTGCTCCCAATTAACAAGCTTTCTATGTGTTAATCACCCTCTTCTTTCCCATTTAAGATAGTTAAGGATGGCTTCAGGTACTTAGGGGTGTTTGTCTCCTCCAACTTTGATAATCTTTTTGAAAAGAATTTCAGTCCTCTCATTGAAAAATGTAAGTTAGATTTCAACAGCTGGTCTTCCCTTCCACTATCAGTGTCAGGCAGAATTAACCTTGTAAAATGGCAATTATTCCTAAGTTTATTTATTTTTTTCAATATATTCCAATAATTTTAAAAAGATCCTTTTTCCAGCAACTGGATCAATTGTTAACTACATTTATATGGTCAGGTAAACCACCGTGCATTAGTAAGTCGGTGATGCAACTTTCCAAAAAACAAGGGGGTCTTTGCTTGCCCAACTTTAGCAAGTGTTACTGGGCATCCAATGTCAACAAAATATGCTACCGGTTCAGGGGTGAAGATGAAGAATGTCCATCATGGGTTCAAGTAGAACTACGGTCCTCAAAATTTTCACTACAGTCTCTTGTCTGTGCATCCCTCCCTCTCAAGATTCATAACTTCTCACAGAATCATGTGGTTAACAATTCTCTAACAGCTTGGATTCAATTTCACAAGCAGTACGGATTACAAGGCCCATCGACTTTAGCTCCAGTCTTTAACAATCATTTGTTCCCTCCCTCAAAATCTGACCCAATATTTCATGCTTGGCATAATAAGGGGTTAACTCATATTCATGACCTTTACAACACAAACACGTTCACTGATTTTACAGAGCTTGCTTCCAGACTAAGTTTGCCCCAAACTCACTTCTATTGCTTTCTTCAGGTCAGACTTTGTAAACTCCTGTTATCCTCTCTTTCCTAATCACCCGCCAGGGTCTTTACCTGACTCACTGCTTACCTTAGACCCAAATCGGAAAGGTGCCATTTCAATAA